>NC_037669.1:57328598-57546565 GCF_003255815.1 Theropithecus gelada
ATTGCTTTAGTGAAGGCTCTCTGGGGTGGCTCTGCCCCAGCCACAAGTCTCTGCCTGGGCCCCCAGTCTTCTGGATACATCCTTTGAAATTTGGATGGAAGTGCTATGCCTCTACTTCTCTTGCATTCTGCACATGTGCAGAGTTAGCACCAGTTGGTAGCTAATGGCAACAAGGCCTACACTTGTGCCCTCTGGAGCAGTGGCCTGAGTCACACCTGTGACCACTTGAGCCAAGACTGAAGTGTCTTGGATGTGAGTTGGATATGAGGAGCAGCAACTAGAGGTAGCCCTGGGTAACAAATTCATGGAGAATATTCCAAACCTGTCCTCTGAAACCATTTTGTTCTCCTAGGTCTCTGGGGCTTTTCCCCATTGTACTGATGCACAACACTTGAATCCCTTTTATCCATGTTAATATCTAGCAACTTGTTGGTGGGCCACACCCACCCTCAGCATTCTCTTCAGAACAAGCCTTTTTACTATTTACATGGTAACTGCAAATTTTCCAAATTTGCACATTCTGCTTTCCTTTTAATCATAAACTTTGTCTTTAAATTACTCTTTTGCTCCTGAATCTCAGTTTAAGCAGCCAAAAGTAACCACACAGTTCCTTCTATATTTTGCTTAGAAATCTCTTCCAGAAATCCTAATTCATCACTCTTACATTCTGCCTCCCGTAAAGCCCTAGGACAGGGAGACAATGGTGCCAAGTTACTTACAAGTGTATTTTACTTCAAATCCCAATAACATACTCCTTATTTTTATCTGAGACTTCATCAGAATGGCCTTCTCTGTCTATATTTCTATCTACATTTCAGTCACCACAACTTAACTAATCTCTAAGAAATTCCAAACTTTCCCTAGTATTCTCATCTTCTATGTCCTCACAAGAATCCAGGCTTTTTCTAGTCTGCTCCTTCAAACTCTTTAAATGTCTGCCAGTTACCCAGTTCCAGAGCTACTTCTACATTTTCAGGTATAGCAACAACTCCACTTCCCAGCATCCATTTTCCATCTTAGTGTGTTTGGTGTTGCTGTAGTAGAATACCCGGGGCTGTGTAAGTTATTTTTAAAAACAGCCTTATTTGTCTCATGATCCTGGTGGCTGGGAAGTCCAAGAAGCATGATGCCAACATCTGCTCTGCTTCTGGGGAGAGTCTTGTGCTGTGTCAACATGGCAAAGAAGTGAAAGAAGCAGGCGTGTGCAAAGAGACCAAAGTTGTGAGGCAGCCTTGCTGTATAGCACCCCACTTTTCTGGCAAATAATCCAGTCCAGCAAAGAAAAAACTCATTCACTCTCCCAGTGACTGCATTAATCCCTTCATAAAGGAGGACCCTTTATAACCCAATTGCCTTTCAATGGTATCATCTCCCAACACTGCCACATTGGGGACCAAGCCTCAACACAAGTTTTGCTGAGGACAAGTCATATTCAAATCATAGCAGAGATAGAAACAAATAAAAAAAGTCTTCCTACCATTTATCACTATCATCACCATTATTATTACCATCATTTCTTGGGAAGCATAGACACTTAAATACAAATAAAACAAGGGCAAATAGAAGGAACCAAAAAAGTATGAAAACTCATGATATTTTACTTGTTCTTTTCTATTTTTAGAGCAAAATGAAATATATTCTAAGATCAGAGTCAGTTCAAGAAGTAGTATTTAAAATCCATATTTTATCTCATCCTTTGACTCTTTGCAGAACTTTAAAGTTTATCTCAACTTCTATAAGATGTGGTGCCTATTTCTGGAGGATTTTATCACATTTACCATATTTGTTTATATATGTGCCCTTACACATTCATTTATGTCTTAATATGTTAAAGGCACCTTAAGTTATAGCTTCTGTCAGCTATTTTTTAATTGCTGGGGAAAAATTCAGTATTTAAGTACTTCAACTTTTCAGCTTAACTCTTACATGTGAACAGAGTTTGTGAACATGAGTTAATAATCCGTGCCATTAACTGCCATGCAGTGGCATCAGTGATTCTCTTGGTTTGCTCCAAAAGACAAGCAATATAAATGTTTTCTATGGTCTCTGTAAAAGCAAAAATTAAGACAGCAGAAAGGCCCTCTGAGAAAACAAGGGCTACTGCCATATCTATTGGAAGAATCAGAAATTCCTGAACTTCCTTAAGTACCTTCTGATATTTTGGGAGGATCTGATGTTTATCTTGCCTTTGAGCTTGAATTTAAATCTTCTGTGTTTAAATTTCTTGAAATTATTTTTTCCAACTTATTTGAAAGGGAAAAGGTATGTATAACATGAATGACAGAGTAAAGCTATTATAAACAGATCTATCTCTGAGAAACTCAAGGACTTGTGGTATTAGAACTGATGAGGTCCCTTAACCTATTTACACTGCATACTTCTCCAACTTGATGACTCTGTTACATATGGCCAGGTGTTTTCAGTACATGAGTCAAGAAACTCCTTAAGGAACATTTCACTGATAAGGTCCAATTCTCCTGAGAGTATATGAATTAAATACAGTTAACTTAAATGAAGGCATATTAGTTATTGGCTGCTGTGTAACAAATTACCCCAACAACTTAGTGACTCAAACCAACAAGCACTTATCTTCTCTCATTTTCTGTACATTCAAAATCTGGACACATCTTAGTTGGGTTCTCTGGTTCAGAGTCTCTTTTACAGCTATAGTCAAGGTGTCAGTGAGGTCTAAGTTTCATTTCATGGAACAAATGGGGAAAAATTCACTTGCAAGCTCACCGTGTGGTTGTTGGCAGGATATAGTTTCCCACGTCTATTGGAATAAGTGCCTCAGTTTCTTGCCATGTGGGTCTCTCCATAGGGCAATTCACAATCTGGCAGCTAACTTCTTTCAAAGCAAGCAAGAAACAGTTTAAGAGAAAACACCAAAGACAGACACCACAGTCTTTTTGTAACCTAATTTCAGAAAGGAACATCCTACCACCTTTGTCTATTTCATTTGTTAAGAATGAGTCACTAGCTTTGGCAGACACACAAAAAGAAGGGAATGCACATGGGCATGGATCCCAGCAGGTAAGAGCACTCAACACCATTTTAGAGGCTAAATCAGAAAAGGAGTTTAATGAGGAAATTATACACACATACTAATACCAGGCATATTTTATTTTCTGTTTTATTTACTCTTGCGTTCCAGTTCTAAGAACTGTGCCTGGCACATAACTGAATAAAGGAATGCATGGAGGATGTACCAAGCCATATCCCCTATCTAGCCTCCCTTTCTTTGATTATCTTTATAGTCAAGGATTTGAAGTGATATAATTTCTACTCCATGGTTCTTACAGCTCTGAGCATTGGAAGAAACATACTCTCACACTTTATGGGTATTGACACATATTCTACTCACAGTATTGATATTATCCAGTATAAATTAATCCCCACAGTATGAAGGAATGAATTTTTAGAAGATAGCCACAATGGAACCTTGGAAATAAGAAAATATTACTACTGGCACAAGTGAACAATTAGAAGTGGCAGAGTCTCCACTTCTCTCATTTCTTCTCTAGCCTCATTGAAGAGTATATTCTGTCCAACAAGACCGGACAAAGTCTATCAGAAAACAAACCCATCTATATATCAGAAATGGGAAATACAGATTGCTCCACTCTTGTTAAATGCACCTTACCATACGTCTTTATTTAATATTTACAGATTGTTTCCTTAGGAGGTGCTTTCTCAGTTGTGACAACTATTCAAAACTATTCTGGAAATAAACCAATTATAGAATCAGATCTTTGAATCTTTGCATCAAAAAGTGTGAAGCCAAATTTTTTTTTTAACAAAAGTATATTCAATTATATTAATCTCACTAAAATATTAATAGCACTTACAATAGTAACACATTAAGCACACTTTTTTCTTTTAATATGATAAATCACGTAGAGTGTGTTTTCTCTTTAGTTGACAATTTTTAATGTCCATTTTGCATGTTTTATAATATTCCGAAATAATATAGTATTCCATATATAATATATAATAAGATATATAACATATATACATAGATATAGACACATAAGCATATCTATCTATATCTATCTCTCATCTGGAATAATAAAACTAACTGGCCTAACTTGCAGTTGCTTTTACCCCCACAGCTCAACCTCCATCCTCAAACCACAGATTTAACTGAGATCATATTGCTTCCCTAATTACAACCATTACATGGCTTTCTAGTGTACTTTTAAGAAAACGCAAACTCTTCTCCAGGCCCAAGACAGACCGGCCTTTGTCTATCTCTGAATTTGTGACCTGTCCTCCTACCTCCTATTCACCTTCTACTGTCAATCACATTGGCTTCTTTCACTTCCACTTCCCAGGACATGCTAGGCCCCGAGGGCTCTGCTCCTCTGTTGTTTTCTGTTCCTTCCAACAAGTCCATTCTGTCCCCAGATCAATATTGCTTCTTGTTACCCACATGTCAACTCAACTGTCATGTTCATAAAGAAGCCTGGCCTTCCAATCCAAAGTATCCTTTGGTAACACATCACCTTATTTTATTTTCCTCATAGCAGCTATGGCTATCTATTTATTTATTTGTTAGTTTATCACTGTTTTGTACACTCAAATATTATCCTCCATATGATCAGGAACCTTCTCCCTCATGTCCAAGGTTGCATCATCAGTATTTACAATATGACTTGGCATAGAGTAGTTATTCAATTAATGTCCGTTGGGTGAATGGATGACTCATTGGATATGCTGAAAAGAGACTCATTCTTTACCTCTTGTTGCTTCTTTCCTTATTTGCAAAATGAGAATTCCAGAAAAACATACTGCTTAGAATTGTTAGGAATATTGAACAAGATGATATAAGTAATTTTAAATAGTAGGAAAATAAATGTTAGCACTTTCTTTTCTCTCCCCAAGGAATGTGGAATTTATTTAATGTCACTTATTTTAAAATTCACCAAATGACGCAACACAGCACATGAATCCTCAGAATCAGACAAACCCCATCCTCGGTCTTTAGAACACTTCTGAAAGATACTTGCTTAACTTCACACTAGTAAAGGCAGCTCATTCTCTCACTTTTCCTACTTAAAATTTTTCTTAAAAAACCTTTATCTCTAGATCAACTTTCTTCCAGGAAAGAACAGTCATCCACATTTGCTCTAGAGGGTCTTTCACAGTTGGGCTCAGAGCTGGCCTATACATAGCATTGCCTCCTTTATATCTTCTAGCCTCTCATACCACTGGCTTTGCCACAATCCGGGGGTGCTTTATAACTCCCTCTCTAAGGACATGCCCCCTGGCATGGTCTCCCTTCAAAAATATCTCTCACATTGACTTGCTATGAACCTCCCCTAGGTCCACCAGAGTTAAATTACTGGTACCTTAATGGGACATGGTTACCTACATATCAATTTTTCCTACTATCTACAGCTACACTGAGGTAGGTACCTTTCTTCAGGTTATGTGAGTTTATTTGGAAGCAATCAAGTGGCAGATTCTTTGTCTAGAGTAGGGTTAGTGTCTATGGGATTGAGATACATGTAATCAAACTTATAGGGTTTATAGAATCTGACTTGCCTATCATGGTGTGAAATATTCATTTCTTGTTTGTTTTTGTTTTTGTTTTTTTTTTTTGAGATGGAGTCTTGCTCTATTGCCCAGGCTGGAGTACAGTGGTGCAATCTTGGCTCACTGCAACCTCCACCTCCCGAGTTCATGCCATTCTCCTGCCTCAGCCTCCCAAGTAGCTGAGATTACAGGTGCCCACCATCATGCCTGGCTGATTTTTTGTATTTTTAATAGAGACGGGGTTTCACCGTGTTAGCCAGGATAGTCTCGATCTCCTGACCTCGTGATCCACCTCCCAAAATGCTGGGATTACAGGCGTGAGTCACTGCGCCTGGCCAGAATAGTCATTTCTAATTAGCAAAATGCTTTGACCTCTGAAGAGCATTTGCACTTTCTATGCTTTCTGCAGCGCACAGCAGGACAGTATGCCTTGTTGAGGATAGATGCCCAGCTACAGTGAGAATATCTCCTCCATGTTCACTAAGAACTTTCCATAGGCATTGTGTACATTTAATATCCACATTAATAGGCAAGAGTTCTTTTCCTTTCCTGAGACAGGATTCTTCCCCCAAATTATCATAAAATGTACTGAGGGCTTGGCCACACATAGCAATAAGAGTTATCATTAATCCTTAAAACAATCCTTAAATTAATCCTTAAAAAAATCCTGCCAGCTAGGTCTTATTTCTCCTTTCTCAACAGAGGAAACTGAGGCCCAGAGAGGCCACATAATTTGCTCAAGGTCTAATAGTCATTGTTTGACAAATCTGGAATTCATCTCAAGCTTATCTTACTTGCTGCCTACCATTTGCTTCAGATTAAAGGATGCATTGAACTTGCTTTGAGAATTACAGATGCTGATATATAAAGACTTCGTTGGCCAGGTGCAGTGTTTCATGCATATAATCCCAGCCCTTTGGGAGGCTGAGGCAGGACCCCAGGAGTTCAAGAGCCCACTTGAGCACAGGAGTTCAAGACTAGCCTAGGCAACATAGGGAGATACTGTCTCTACAAAAAATTAAAAAATCAGGCATGGTGGCACATGCCTGTAGTCCCAGCTACTTAAGGGGTTGAGGCAGGAGGATCACTTCAGCCTGGGAGATTGAAGCTGCAATGAGCTGTGACTATACCACTGCATTCCAGCCTGGGTAATAGAGCAAGATCACATCTCAAAAAAGAAACAAACATTAAAGACTTTGTATTTGCAATAAAATCTTGTAGCCCAATGGCCCTGCCCATGTTTGCCTACCCACTTGCATACTTTCATATTACTCTTCTCCAGGTAGTCATGTTGGACTCTAATATACTCCCATTTTTAAATGTCTCCTTTTAAATATATTTTGTTTTTCCATGGACAAACACTTATTTCATGATTATTAGCTGTGTGTAGCTTAATTCTCAAAGCATGGTCCACAACTCATCTGAACAAGGTTTCAACAGAATCAGAATTTTAGTGGTGATGCTAGGCTCTGGTAACTTCCATTTCAACACATATCCCAATGATCTGAATGTATAGCAAAGTTTGAAACCCATAGTTCGAGCCCTACATTAAACACTACCAATACCTACAATTCGAATCTGCAATAGTAATACTCAACAATTTCACTCTGGAATACTCAGGATGAATTACTACTCCCAAGTGCATGCAGAGATATAATATGTATAAATATTGTATACCATTTTGCTCATTTGCTTTTTATTTAATGCTGCAACACATTGGCGGGGTGGATATTATGGGACCGATTCCAGACTTTGATGGTAAATCTCAGAGTGCTTAAGTCGACTTTAACACAGTTCTAAACCCAAAGTCTCAATTTTATTCCAATTGCTTTGAGGCTAGTTTACATATAACTAACTTTCCCTTCTGTAAGTGGGGAGCTTGGTCCCTTCCTTTTTCTATATACCACTCCCCTTAAGACTTCTTTTTCCTAAGATGTTGCTCTAAATCTGCATTTCTACCAGCGAGAACCTGGAAAATACATTGCCGGAGAGAAGGAAGTCTCCTACTCCTCTATCTTGAGGGGCCTGGCTGAGTTGTGTATGCTTATTTCTCATTTTTGCCACCTAGGTAGGTAATTGTGAGCATCTTTCTTGTCTGGTTAGACTCTGTGATGGATGGGACCGTCTCTCCCACTTCTGCGTCTCTCAACAGCTCTGAGAACAAAGCAGTGCACACAGGAGATCTTCACTAACTGTTCTTGACTAATGACTGCATCTGTGTCTGACAAGTGCGGTATCCATTGTGCACTAAAAATGAATGAGTTGATTTAAATTAAGAAAAGTGTCAGGTTGTTCCTGGGGTCATATAAGTTGCCACAGTAGCAGGGTAAAAACAAGAGTTAGAGTTAGTTAACTTTTATGTGAATTTAAAAATATTTCCAGCCTTTTTTTTTTTTTTTTTCTGTTACAGATGGAGAGTCAGCATACATATCAGTTACGACTGTGAACTACAGAGCTAGAAAACCTGGGTTTATTCACCACTCCACTTATTTATTGCCTATAAACCTTGACCAATAGCATAGTTGGGGGCCTCAGGTTTATCATCTGTAAAATGGGAATAACAACAGCACCTACTAATAAGTGAACTGTGAGAGTGACCTAATAAGTAAGCTGTGAGATAGTGTAGTGACTGGCATATAGTGGGTGATTTAAAAGTTAACTTTTTTCATTTATTGTTCATCAATATATATTTAGAAGGCCCTATAGGTTAGACATTAAGCTAGCTCCTTTGCATAGATTAACACAGAAACTCTGGGAGGGAGGTATCTGTAGCAGGTGCTGTCATCTGGCAGGCATTTTCCGTACAGGTCAACATACTCAGCATACTTGCTACCGTGGCACACTCTTTGCCTCTCTGCTTGAGAGTGGTCTCTGGCTATTGTTAGGTATAAGTGGTGGGAGATAACCTCCAAGGAGTATCCGTCAAACAGTGAGGCATGAGAGTTGTAGATAAGTACCCCAGCTTCCTCACCACCATTTTGAGGTTTTTCTAGCCATTTCCTGTGAGTCACCAGTGAGATGTAGCTTGAGGCGCACAGAGTGATAGCCTCCTCATCCCCACACTCTGTCCTGGCCTTCCTTGCCTGACTTGTCTACTCCCTTACATGTTTGGCAGGACCATCTCCCAAATTCTTGCCTTGGAATCTTCTTTTGGGGAAAAGCAGACTAGGACAGTATAAATGTCCCCACTTTACATATGGGTACACTGAGGTCCAGAGACTTCCAAGCTGGACTTCTGAGGCCACACTCTTTCCATCTCTGTACTATAATTGTCTTCTGGTTCTCAGCTTGACTCTTGAGTACTATAAAGTCGTGTTTAGAGTGCTCTGGGGACACTGCATAGAGACCAATTGAGAATTAGGGAAGGTTTTATGGAGTGAGTAAAACAAAAGCTAACCTGTCAAAGATGTGCAGGTGACTGCATGCCTGCGGGGAGATGGGCCAAGACAGGAATAGTAACTAGTCATGTACACAAGAACGACCTTTGAGTACTATAATGCCATCACACTAGTTGATAAGTAGGACTTCTCATCCCTCTCCAGTGTTCCCTACTGTTCTACATTCCCAAAATTTCCCAGGGATGCCCATGGCCTGCCCATGATCCAGTAACTTATGTGTTAATAAGATAGGAGGCTTCAGGACCCTATTTCAGCAAGAGGTGTTGACTATACTCATTGATTGCTCCCCAGATCTGACTGATTATTAAATATTTGAAATGTAATGCTCTTGGCAAAAAGAAAGAGGACTAGCAAAAATATTTGCTGATTAAATTCCATGCTTTGTTCTCCCCCCTTTCTTTGCAAAATGCCCCAGTCATCTCTCAGCTGAAAAATAAATGTCTACTTGATACGTGGGCCAATATAAATTTTTAATGGCATGAGCAATTACCCAGTGAGGACCTTGCCATATCACAAGAAGTGTTAAAACAGAGCCCAGCGCTTAGTGAGAAAGACTTCCACCTAAGACGGCAGAAACATATGGTTTTTCAACAGGTCAGTGGGTCCCCAGATTTCCCTCCAGTTGGCATGAGAAAGCCTAAGCCTGTAAATTCATGGTTCCTGAGATGTGCTGTCAGCGTGAGGTTCAATGAGCAGAAGAAAGAAAAATCCCTATAAGGAAGGCACAGTCACCACAGAGAATCAAGGACAGCCAAGTTCATGTTTCAAGCTGGGAGACAGAAGGGTCATTATTAGAGCTTTCAAAAGCACCTCTGGTAGAAATTCAAAAAAACCCCACTCACATTAATAAAGTTATCTTATTGAACTTGCTCTTCAGGAAGGGCAGGAACATTGGATCATGACAAAGGACAAAGACAGTGCCACTTATAACTGGTCCTTATAACATGCCAATTTCAAAGGGTCTTTGATACCGTGCTTTAGAACAGAAATTGACATGGACCAAGGTATGCTGAATACATTTGTGTGTGATTTTACTTTTTAACTGGAGATGCAGGCTTCGCAAGGAGAGAGGGAAATTAGCAATCCCATGAGAAATGGCTAAAAGAAAGGGTACAAAAACATTCAAATGATATTTCAAAAGACATTTTAAAAAGAAACCTATGGTGATGTTTCTTTGTGTTGATGACAGCAAAGAGAAACAAAGGAATAAAGACGTACATCTCAGAAAGAAACAATCAAAGTGAGATGCAGCCCCAAAGTCTGGTACTTGGTGGAGGCCTCACTCTTGAAGGTCACCTCACACAGCTAAATCTGTTACCTCTGGTCACATACTCATGAATGTCTTTTTGAAAACAATTATCTTGGGTAGTAATTGATCTCTACCTATTCATTCTGGAAGCCAGTTTGCATCAGGGTTGAAGAGCTAAGATTTCTTAAGTATACACCAGAGTTGGGAAGGGTGAGAGAGGTGTGGTTAGTGCTTCCTTAGTATCTGTCTAAAGAAGACTTTAGACAAGATTGAGCTTTCATAAGACATAGTAAGATTTAGTAAGACTTTAGTAAGATTTAGTTGTGAGGTCCTGATGAATGAATGCACCCTAGGCAGCTGAGTATCTTGCTCTTTTGAGTGCATTTGAAAAAAATTTCCACCAGAGATGCTTTTGAAATCTCCAATAATGTCTCTTCTTTCTAAATTGTAGTTGCAGAGCTCTCTGGAAAAGGAAAGTTAGTACCAAATAAGAGATTCAAGTTTTTACCACTTTACACTTTCATTTTCAAGCATCAGTTTGATGTCTAACACTTTGCTAGGCCCTGGAAGAGACAGTGCTCTGAAGCGCTTCATGGAAGTGGTTAAAAAATAATGTTGACCTAGCAAGATGGAAATTTCCACTAGGGGGGTTAAGGAAGAGGCAATGCTTTATGTGAGTCTTCACAAGTAAGGTGAAATGTGTCCAGTGGCCAGTGTTCAGTTTGGTGGTGGAATATGGCATTTCAGATGGTGTGTACAAGACACAGAAATGTCAGAGAGAATGTGACAGATTCAAGACCGTCAGAGAGGTCTTTGAGACAGAAGTGTGGGTGTGAGTGGCAGAACAAGGGCAGAGAGGTACGAGAAGCAGGAGCTGGGAGTAACCATCTGATCCTGGAAGGAGGGAAAACTGGCGGGAAGTTTTGACATAGAAGAGTGACATGGTCTTATTTGTGTTTCAGAAAAAGTAGCAACAACAATAATAGTAGTCCTGGCAAATATTTATTGTACCAGCCACTGTCTTAGCCACTTTTCTTTTTTAAAAATTTTTCTTATTTTTTTGAGATAGAGTCTCACTCTGTCACCCAGGCTAGAGTGCAGTGGCGCGATCTCATATCACTGCAACCTCTGCCTCCTGGGTTCAAGTGATTCTCCTGCCTCAGCTTCCCAAGTAGCTGGGACTACAGGCGCGTGCCACCACACCGGCTAATTTTTTGTATTTTGAGTAGAGATGGGGTTTCATTGTGTTACCCAGGATGGTGTCGATCTCCTGACCTTGTGATCCTCCCGCTTCAGCCTCCCAAAATGCTGGGATTACAGGTGTGAGCCATGGCGCTCAGCCCCCAGTCACTTTTCATGTCGTTAACTCTCACAACAATCCTGTGGGTTAGTTCCCAATATTAGTCCCATTTTGCAGATAGGGGAATGAGGCATGGAGAAGGGAAGCAAGTTAAGTGGTAGAACCAATAGGCAGTGAAACACAGGATTTAAACCCAGGCAGCCTGCCTCCACAGCCCATGCTTTGTAATACCCCCATATCACCTCTTCTGAAATAAGTGTCAGTCCACACCTGTGAATACTGATCTACTAATTCCTCTCCATTTCTCAGAACGTAAAATGTAGGCAAAGAAAGCAGATTTGACTCGGGACATTTTCACAGAGGGATCAATAGTATTGTCTGTTTTAAAATAATCCTGCCAGCCCCATAGTAGCTCCAGATGGTTTAAAAACCAATTTAAATATAGAGCAGAGACCAGTGAAAGAAGGCATTTCAACAGGGTGCCTAAATCTTGAATACTCCATGATAGAAATGCCCACAATACTGGATATGCCTAATAAGATGCTTGACAGTGAAATTCGCAAGGCATCCAGAAAATCTTCAATGGTTTTGCCATAATGTTGTCAGGTAATGACTATAAAGCAAATCAGTTAGTCTTCTGCTCAAGTCTCCTTTCATTATAGACAATCACCTCAAGTGGTGATGACAGTCATTTGTGTAACAATAACAGTGATGAGAAAGTGAAGAGCTATGAATTCCACCCCTTCTTCCCAGACTCCTGACATTGTAATCTGCCATCCTTGATTGAATCCTGTAAACTGGCACTAACAGCCAAGGTGATCTATACTGTTAATGAAAAAAAAAATTAACTATCAAGAAATATGCACACGAATCATGTAACCGACTCTTTACCAACATCAGTGATAACTTCTTACTGAAGCATAAATGATTTCAGGGCAATTTCCAAAAGCCACTTACCTTTCCAATGCATATCCATCAATGTGTTGAAGCTCGCTTTCAGAGTGTGATTTCAAATGGCAGGCATCAAGCTCCCTGCTAAGATAAAGGTGCTGGTCTCCTATTCAGTCATTGTGAAGGCTCCCTTACAGTATCACCACACAATAAATCAAGAACACATTTGTTATTGATGAGAAACGTAGACTTCTTTGTATTTTCCCACCACATCCTTTCTGTCTTCATTGTTCTGAGCTTGTTACTTCTTTCTCATTGTCATCCTCAGGAAGACTTTCAAGTAGAGCAATTGAAAACAGGTCCCTACAACTGAATAGTTGTGTGTTTGTTGAGGAGTTTGTAAGGCATCCACACCTATTGGCCAAAGAGCTGTGTTTAAATGTGGGACTAACTTCAACATACAAGACCAAGTCACCACTTTGCATTTAACAATTTACAAAATCATTCCTAAGTATATGACTGGTTATCAGTTCTATCTCTGCCTGCTTTCCTGCAGGCATATAATTGTCTATACATCTTTTAAGGAGCAGCCCTTATTTCACTTACTCTGTAAAATCTTTCCAGATTCCCAATTGGTCCCTACTCATGTCCCTAGAACACTGTAAATGTGACATCATAGCACTCAAAAGTATATGTGAACCCATTTTCCAAGCAGGACAGATACTACATCTTGGGATCCACAATCAGTTAAATGTAAGAGTTTAAGATTTAGCTTAAAAAAACTCTGATACCACTTTTATGCTTAGCAAAGGGAAGTTAGCTGTACAGCTGTGCAAAGATTAGCTGGAACTTGTTTCCAGGAATGGGAGACTCATTTATGTATGTGCACAACTGAGGGATCAAGGGGGGCTTTTCTCATTTCAGTTGTTTTTGGTCGGGGGTTACTACTCTCAACTGTCGATTTTTTTTTGAGGAGCTATTTGTACACATGATGCTACCCAGGCATCATGGATTTAAACCCAGGCAGCCTGGGTTTCTTTCTACCATAAAATGGTAGAAAGAAAGGTGGGCTGATCAAACATTCCTAAGAATAGGAGGGTCTACTTGAGAGCACAGGGTATAGGGTAGGGGATTCCAGCTACAGTAATCAGAAAAATGAATTCTTTCAGACTAAAGCCCCCACTTAGGATATGAACACTGTAATTTCAACAGAAGAATGCTGATAGCACCAATTATGGAATTGTCTTGCTTAAGTAACAACAGTATATTAGGATGACATGCAGCTCAGTGGCCATGCTATTTTGGTTCTAAAAGTTATAGTACAAAAGATAGATAAATGTGACTTTTTATCATGGCCATAAGCGATGACACCAAACAACCCCTCGTTAGGTGTCAGAGAACTCTGTAGAAGCTGACCCTGCACAGAGTTGATATCATAGATTAAAAGATTCTAACTTGGTCCTTATCCTCAGAACAAATCCCCTGCAATCACCCAGCTAACTAGGATCAAGGAAACTAAAACTGTCTGCACTAATAGGATTTTACTATTGCAAGCAATTCTTACCCAGGAAGATAAAGTTACAAATAGTTGTATGGTTTGTTGTTGGAACTTCCTGAAAATCCATCTATTTGAATAATCAGCCAGGAAAATAAGTTACCATAGGGATAAATAGTCTCTTTTCTGAAATACTGACCACACAACTGGGCCAAGCCCTCTAATCAAACAATGGTTTACTCAAAACGACTTGTTTCAAAATCCTCTTTGCTGTATTCACCAATACAAAACTATAAGATCACATGCTTTGCACAATTCTGATCAAGATTCCCTCACTGAAAGAAGTGCCTTAATTTAAATCCCCAAATCTTAAAAAATATCTGTCCTTGATCTCCCTTTTCTGAGATGTTACAAAAACTCTGTCAAGGTGGTTTTCTCTCTCTCTCTCTCTCTTTTGTTTTTAAGAGACAGGGTCTTGCTCTGTTACGTAGGTTGGAGTGCAGCAGTGCAGTCATAGCTCATTGCTTTCTTGAACTCCTGGGCTCAAATAATCCTCCTGCCTCAGCCTCCGGAGTAGCTAGGACTACAAACATGTGCCATCACACCCGTCTATATTTTTAGTTTTTAAAATTTTTGTATGGATGGGGTCTTGCTTTGTTGTTCAGACTGGTCTCGTACTCCTGGCCTCAAGTGATCTTCCTGTCTTGGCCTCCCAAAGTCCTAGGATTACAGGTGTGAGCCACTTCCCTGGGCCTAGTGGTCTCTTTTATTGAAGTAAGCAATAAATGTGACTTTGTTTTATCAATAGGATATTTTGGTAGCTTTCTCAGGGAGTCAGTAATTGAAACTCCACATCCCAAGCTATTAACTACTGTGTGTTACTGCTTCATTGCCTTTGCAGCCAGAGAATATGAGAGCTGGGTATATACTTAGAAGTGGAACTGCTAACTCATATGGTCACTTTATGTTTACCTTTTTGAGAAAACGGTCTGCATGTATGCTTTGTCATTGAAAGAGATCTAATGCAACAAAAATAAAATATTGAGAAATCTAGGGACTAAAACAGAAATAAAAGATCTTAACTGGGGGCAGGGCGATTGAAAAACATTATTTGGCATGACTAAGTTATTATTCTACTTTAAATGGAAGAAGGAAATGAGTTAACATTAAGGTGGGATCAGGAAGAGAGATGAGTGAGGAGTGTTACACTGTCTTCCTGATTTTGACCAGGTTTCTGGAAGTGGTGACTTTGTTGCCTCATGTCTCACTCCCCTGTTGGGAGTTCTACTCTGTTTCAGTGGATGGGGCTATGCCATCTGCAAGGACCCTGAAAAACAGCTGGAGTCAACAGTCCTCTCTCCTTGAGCTCATCTAACTCGCCTATGATGTTGGCATCACTTACCCTTCCTATTAATCTTCAATCTTGCCCTGCTACTTAAGGGGGTTCTATATGTTTATCATTGAATCTAGGGTTCTTTCCAAGCTTCCCAGAAATGTGAGTGACACATTTATCAAACAGACTAGCTCAATTACAGATCAAAAGTGTTTAAGTATAAAAGCTTCATAACATTTCTATGTACACAATTATGTGAACTCTCTTAGTCCGTTTTATGTTTCTATACAGGAATACCTGAGACTGAGTAATTTATAAAGAAGAAAGATTTGGCTCATGATTCTGATATACGGAAAAAATCAAGATTGGGATGTGGCAAGAGCCTCAGGCTGCTTCCACTAATGGCAGAAGGTGAAGAGAAGCCAGTGTGTGCGGAGATCACACAGTGAGAGAGGAAACAAGAGAGAAGGAGAGGGGAGGGAGGTGTTAGGCTTTTTAACACCCAGCTCTTCTGGGAACTAAAAGAGTAAAAACTCACTCACCTCCGAGGTAGGGCATGAATCCATTCATGAGGGGTTTGCACCCATGACTCAAAGACCTCACCTTTAGGTCCCTCTCCCAAGACCACCACACAGGGAATTAAATAGCAAAATGAGGTTTAGAGGGGGCAAGCATTCAAACTACAGCACTCTCTATTTAAGAATAATGGGAATTTAATATGGATGTTACAGACTTCCCAGAAAAACAAAGTTATTAAGTACAGTAAAGAACTATGGTAGGCAAAATAATCCATTCCTCTCAACTCCCCACAAAGATGTCTATGTTCTAATTTTTGGAACCTGTAAATATGTTACATTACATGGCAAAAAAGACTTTGCAGTTGGAATATGGTTACCTACCTTAAAGTAGAGAGATTATCTTGAATTATCTGGGTGGACCCAATACAATCAAATGGGCCTTTCAAAGTGGAAGAGGAAGACAGGAGAATCAATGAAAGAAATGCATTGACAGAAAAAGAGGCAGAAGAGACTGGATGCTCAGAGAAACTTGACCTGCCATTGCCAGCTTTGAGGATAGAGGAAAGGGGTCACAAGTCAAGGTGCCAGAAGCTGGGGTCCACCCACCACTGCCAGCAGAGAAACAGGGACCTCAGTCCTGAAACCAAAAGGGACTAAATTTTTCCAACAACCTGAATGAGCAGAAATAGATTCCTCCTAAGAAAAGGGAAACAAAGAAAGAAGAATAGCCCTGGTTCTGCCTTGATATTAGTCCTGTGAGACCTATGTTGGACTTCTAAAGAACTATGAGATAATAAACGTGTACCATTTTAAACCACTAAATTGGTGGTAATTTTTTGTACAGCAGCAATAAAAAACTAATACAAGAAACACGACCACAAATCTCATATGCATTCTTGCATCAGGGAAGTTTTCACTATTCATTTTCAAAGTGTTCTTATGAGGTGCGTATTTTGCTTGATTTGACTTTATTTTATTTTACTTTCTTTAAATACAAAAGGGAATTGTCGTTCAGGAATGTTAAATGATTTCCTCAAGCAACAAGCAGAAAAGGCAGGACTCAAACGGGGGCCTTCTGATGATGCCTCATTTTATGAGAGTTTCTCCCAGGTGGAGGGAAGCACTTTAAATCTACTTCCTGTATTTTCATTTGGACATAACCAGGTCGTTCTAGAATTTTTTGGCTTCCCAAAGCAAAAAAGTGAGGCAGACCATACATTTGTTGACTTTCTTTCCTTTCATAATTTTGGGTTGGTGATAACGAGTTGAGTCCCTGTTATAAGAGTGTAGCTCTCTAAACTCATTCATCTTGTTGTATTTCTTTTTTCATATATATTTTGCCTGAGCCCAAAACGCAGATAGTAATGGCGTTCGACAATTTCCACAGAGAATCTGGAGTCTATTAATAAACAAAAAGTGATTTGCTTGAATGCCTAGAATGCAAACAAGAATTTATGGGGGTTTAGGCTCTCTAATGTACATGTTTGTGGAACCATATTGAAAATTATAAATATTATTAATCTTCCAGCCATTCATAGAAAGAACACAGTGATACACCATTGATTCCTAGGACAGATGCTGACAAAAGAAGGAGTATCTGTTTCTTTCATTTCCAATATGTTTCTGAATACACACAAATATATGTTTCCAAACAAAAGCATTTTCTTTACTAAGGCAGTCCTCTCTTTCAGACTGCATTTGTCAACCCTTTTAAGAAAGTACTATTACATATTATGGAATGTTTTTGGATATTAACAGTATTGATATATTATTGATTTTTAGAAACCAATTTCCAGAGACTATCAATAAAAAGTTAAGCATACATTCAAACTAATTTCTGAATTAGTGAAAATAAGTTAGAATCTACTCTAAGTCTAGATTAGGTGAATGAAATAAAATGCTAGTGGAAGTTAGGGGGATTATGTAAGAGAGTGGAGTGGTAGGAGGCCGGGGGTCTGTTGTAATGTAGAGAGCACACACCTTGTACCAAGTGGAAAGCTGTTCCTTTGATTTAGCCAGCTTTTGTTGCATGAGAAGTAAGGGCACATCACTGCCAGATCCGATCTTTTAAAGAGAAGTCAAAAACATTCTTATGTCATTTCCTGACACTTAAAATATTGGCAAGTAATTAATTTTTGAACCACACCTGCTGTCTGTAATCAATTTGGGGTCTCTCATCTCAAGTTAACTGACAAATGGGAAGCAGTACTTAATTTTGACTTATAAATCAAAATAACAGTACTATTTTTGATTTATAAATATATTTTATAAAATATCACAGATTCAGAGATGCTGACAAATAAAAATAATTCTTGTTACTGTGGTGTCAGGTTAAATGCTATCTTTTCAGAGAGACCTTCCTTGTCCTGGTTCACAGATATGATCAGTATCAGGCAGAGCATGATTAAGTGACCAAATCCTAAATCCTTTCCTGTTTTGATGCTTCCTGTAATGTAGCATTAAAGTGTAGAGAAGCAAGTGGCAGATGCAACCAGCTTCAATGGTTTGATGATTAGTTAACTTTAGCAAAACAAATGGCCAATGACTTTTCAACTTGATTCCTCAAGAGCAGCAATTTCACCTCATGCCCTCAAATAGCCACTGATAGGTGTCTAAAAACAAACAAACAAAAATCAATTGGAATAAAACAAAAACTAATTCTTCTATCTCTTTCCCTCCTTTTCTTCTGAATGGCTTTAAAATTTAAAACCAAAATTGTTCATCTTTGCACTTGGAACAAGCTTACAGAGCACTTAGGGAACCCTTGAGGAACCTATTTGGTAAACCAAGTTCTCAAATGAATCCCTGAATCATGTAGAATTGCTGACTTGGGTAGAAGTCTGGTTGAATCCTCTGATCCATTCATCCAATAGGCACTGGGATGCTAAGTCAACAATGACCTAGTCCTTGTCATTAAGTAATTTGTATAATTCAACTGTTTGTCTGTTTATCTAGTTATCCATTTAATATTTAACAAGCCGTTTCTATATGTTCAGCACTATGCTTGGTGCTGGGGGATACAGAAAAATAACCCAGCTAAATGCTAGTAATTGATGTTTTGAGCAATTATGGATCATGTGTATTAGCCTGTTTTCACACTGCTATAAAGAAATACCTGACACTGGGTAATTTATAAGGGAAAGAGGCTTAATGGACTCACAGTTCCACATGGCTAGAGATGCCTCAGAAAATTTACAGTCATGAAAGGGTAGCAAGGACCTTCTTTGCATGGTGGCAGGAGAGAGAAGTGAAAGCAGCGGAAATGCCAGACACGTATAAAACCATCAGATCTCATGAAAACTGACTGCCATGAGAACAGCATGTGGGAAACCACCCCAATGACCCAGTCACCTCCCTCCCTCAACATGTGGGTATTACAGGTCCCTCCCTCATGAGATTTGAGTGGGGACACAGGCAAACCATATCATCATGTGACAAACTAAGGACGTGGAATTATTATTTTTGTTGCTATTGTGGCTAACATTTGTTGAACATTTACCACGTGCCAGGCACTGTTTTTAGCATGTTACATATATTTTTTATTACATGTAATGCTGACCATAACTCAGTGAAATAGGTACTACCATAAGCCTGCTTTACAGCCAGTAATGGTGGAACTGAGACTCAGATCCATTTAATCAGTTCAGCTTTAAAGCCTATTGTCCTAATTACTAACAATAGAACTACAAATTACAAGAAAAGAGCTGTTAATTATGATGGGCAAAAAGGTGCTTCCATAAAAGAAGACTTCAAATTGAAGCTGAGGAAGTGCTAGATTTTGACACCTTACATATTTTTCTCTTTGTCAACATTGCCTTGATTACTGCTATTACATACCTCATGTAATACATTGTAAATTATGAGTACAGTAAGATTTTTACTGTTGCAATTATGAAACAATAGAGCAATTAGCAGTTTTATAGGCAGGTGCAGGTATAAGTCCATATTGATTTGGAAATATTTAATTGTATTAAACAGATTTCGGCAATCAACTGTTTGTCTTATGTCCTAAGTGTCTGTGACAGCCAAAATTCTAGCGAGCGTGAAAGATTCAATATGGAACGAACATTACAACTTTTGAAATTAATTTTAATCACCTCAGTTTAATAAAAACTGAAACATTTCTGCTTAATAAGGGGTGGCAGATAGTTTTTTTTTTTTTTTTCTCTTTTCCATCCCAGGCACACTAAAACAAAAAACAATTCTATTTTATTTTTTCCATTTTTCATTACTATGGTGAATCAGATTGTAAACAAAGAGTATCTCACATAAATTGTCTTAATTTATTGATAACTAAACAATCCAGATAACATTATGAATGGCTTCTGGTAAGGATTTCCTAGGGCACAAACAATACGACCTAGATCTAGTTTTTGTTTTCAAGTTTTGACTTCTCTTCCCTGAAGTTCCTACATGGTGGTCTCAAAATGGCTCCTCAGGAGCCATTTTGCCTCCAAGAAGAGCATGTTGGTGTCTCAGATTGGCCAGCAGACATCCAGTGATGTCTTGATTAGAGAGACGTAGTATGGGTGCCCATCCCCATCACTATGGCCACAGTGATTGGCTTAGACTGAATTAGTTGATTCCCCTGGACTTGGGAAACACCCAGGGCAAACCACAGGGCTGAAAAGAGAAACTTGGGGCCAGGTACAGTGGCTCACGCCTGTAATCACAGCACTTTGGGAGGCCAAGGAGGACTGATCACGTGGTCAGGAGATCAAGACCATCCTGCCTAACACAGTGAAACCCCATCTCTACTAAAAATACAAAAATTTAGCTGGGTGTAGCGGTACGCGCCTGTAGTCCCAGATAATCAGGAGGCTGAGGCAGGAGGGAGGTGGAGGTTGCAGTGAGCCAATATCGCACCACTGCACTCCAGCCCAGGTGACAGAGAGAAACTTGGGTACTCTTCTCAGAAGGAGGAAGAGTGGCCGCAGATAATGTCCATCATTTTAAAAAGTACATGTTCATTATATGTGATTTTATATATTTCTGTTAATATATAAACAAAAAATATATTAACAAAAACTAACAAATGCCTACTGTGTGCTAGGTACTGTGTTTACAGGCACCCAAGCATGACTAAAACATGAATTCTACCTTCAAGGAGCTTTTAGTCTCTAGGTATGAAGTGTAAGTTCGACAGAGAAAACAAAATCACCAGAAAAAGTTAAGAAACCCCATATACCTCAGAAGATCAGAAGGTTGGTCTATCTTAACAAATGGCAGAAAATTGAGGTTTGTAGAACTTCAGTTATCCAGAAAAGAGGAAGTAGCATTCATTCAGTCTTCTATTTAAGAGAATATGCAGTTCACTGCAGGAAGCTACTATTAAGAATAGTTCCTTTCTAAAAATGTTTTAACATTTTGGTATATTAGACAATTTTAGTTATTTGGAAAATTAAGATTTTTAACATATCTGAACTTCCTAATTTCAGATAAATAAAAGACAACAAAGTAACCACCATGGTTTCTATCACACATAATATATTTTACTTACAACATAAATTTAGAATTTTTTTAAGCATCCACATTCCATTTCTTGCCTTTTTTTCAGAAATATTTCCCTACCCTAATTTTTAAATATTACTGCATTATTTATTATAAAGCAATTTTTTTTTCTACTTCATCTGAGGAACTACTACTTAACCTTCAAAAGATCCAGTTCAAACATAACTTTGTGGTGGGTGTCTCTAAACCAGTGCCTGTCTGTAGCCCTAAAATGCCATATTATCTACTACAGAGTCCTTACCCTAGACTGTGAACTTGGAGTGCATGGATCTGCCCCTTATTTATTCTAACATCTCCATGAGCTATCATCTCTCCTGACACACTGCAGATAAGCAATCATGTCTGTTGCATTGTCCCTTCTTCTTTCCCCCACGAAGAGTATTTTATACAATCTCTAGAGAGTAGAATACAAACTTAAGAAATTAAATTAGGGTTGTTTCTACAGAGGTTACAATCAGAAGAGTGAATGGTTTTGTTGGTTATGATTCCCTTCCACAGAATTCTTGTTCAGCAGAAATATCCTGGTGGCTAACCATGCATTCATCTCTTGGGCCACATAGGAGACAGAGTATAGTGAGGGTACATGAGACATTTTACAGCAGACAGCACACTGCTAAGCACTTAAATTCCAGAAATTGCATACGGAACAGCAGAGCAGTCTGATCTACAGAGCTGAGATTCTAAGAACCTAAAACTCTGATTTCTTGGCTCAGAAATTCATTTGCAATTACTGACCACAGAGAAAGCCGCCCTTGAAAATTTCATTTGCTTGGGATGATGAAACTGAGAATTGAAAAAGTACCCGTGAATCTTTGTGAGGAGACATACACTTTTTACTTGAAATACTTTATTTTGTTCTGTTGACTAGAGGAAAGCAAACCTACAAAACTGTTTGCCCAAATTCCACTCTCACAGAATCTTTAATAGAATAATTACAGAAAAAGGAACATCAAGGGCAGGATGATGTCGGAGAGGAACCAACCATTGGATACGACAACTGGGCTGTGATTCTGGGTCCCCAGGTGAGAGGGGTAGGACGCCCTCCGGGTACTCTACTTAACTTTTATTTTCTTATCCCCCTGAACACAATTTAAATTAAATTTCACAATAAAAGGTATCAACAGGGTGACATCCTACCAAGTCCAGTTATCTTAGTAGCCACATTAGTTGAATTAAACCCAGCCTCTTATCCCCCTAAAAGTGACCCCCTTCATGGTTGTCATTCACTCCTTTAGGTCCCATGCAATACCAAGTATAAACTACTGCATCCACCTGAGGGTGCCTGTTTTTCCTAACACAACACTCTTAGCATGACAAAGTAGAATAAAGAATGCTCTCACTTAGTTCCAAGCCAAGAACGAACCCCTGTTTTAGCTAGCATAAACCCCCCAAAAAATCAAAAATATATGGTTAGTCCAAATCTCTGGGCCAATTAAACAGAATATTTTAAACTGAGTATTTGGAGCAGTTGGAATGGAATTGTGTCATTTTATTTTCTTTTCTTTCTTCCTTTTTTTTTGAGATGGAGTCTCACACTCTTGCCAGGGCTGGAGTGCAGTGGCATGACCTTGGCTCACTGCAACCTCTGCTTCCTGGGTTCAAGCGATTCTCCTGCCTCAGTCTCCCAAGTAGCTGGGATTACAGGCGCGCACCACCACGCTCAGTTAATTTTTTTTTGTATTTTTAGTAGAGACGGGATTTCATTATGTTGACCAGGCTGGTCTCAAACTCCTGACCTCATGATCTGCCCACCTCAGCCTCCCAAAGTGTTGGCATTACAGGCATGAGCCACTGTGCCCAGCTGGAATTGTGTCATTTTCTATGAGGTTTTCAAGGGCTTGGGGTCTCTGCTTTTTTCTTACTCTCTTCGTAATGGATTTAAAGACCATTTATAGGTTAACAGTTTACATTGTTTTATAATTATGACTCACAACTGTTGTCTGAGCTTCAGACCTATATCAATTTCATTTTGGCTGTAGTATATTTAAGAAGTCTCATATATATAAGAATCCCAATTGGGATGCTTAATTTTCTCCCTTCTACTCCCAGCAGCCTCCCTCATCTCATGTGTTGCCTTCATCCACACAGTGCCTCATGTTACATACGTATCCCGTTCATTTGGCTTCATCTTCACTATCACACATGTCCCTGAGCCAGTGGTCCTCAAAGGGACATCAACATTGCCCAATGACTTCTGATAAAAAGCAAATATTGAGGTTTCCCACACCTCTAGTTCTTCTGAATCAAGTTATCTGAGAGCAGGGCTGGGTAATATGTGCTGGTACAAGCCTTCCAGATGGCTCTGATGCACACTCAAGTTTGAAAAGCACCTCACTTAGCCACCCTATTCCAGCTAGACACCTGCAATACACTCATAATTGGTCTTTCTGCTGCTACTTTTGCCCCCTCCATTATCTTCCCAGCAGCCAAAGTAATTTTATTCCTAAATTTGATGCAGCCACTCCCTCACTTCCTTGCTTAGTACTTCTTAGTGGCTTTTAAATGCACTCAGAATAAAATGTTTAAAATGTATCATGACACACAAGGGGTTGCATGAATATGGCTCTTACCTATTGCTCTAACATCTCCTCTTCCCCTTCCTCTCATTTCCCTTGCTGATTAAATCATCACCACATCAGCCATCTGACCTGCTGGTCACTTTAGTTTTCACATTGCTGGCTTCTCTTGTAGTAGGTCCTTCCTTTTCTACCTCCATTATCCTATCTACCACCTTTTCCATTATCATACTTCAGTATTTCCATGTACATATCTGCTTGCTGTGTACCATGTAACTCCATCCTAGATGCCGAATTGTGCAAGAACAGAGACCACATTTGTTTCATCTTCACTGTGTACCTACGCATATGACTCGTGCAGTGCTTCTAACTTGATAGCTATTTAAAACCAAAACCAAAGAAGCAACAAAAACTTGCTGAATAGCTAATCAAATGCAATTCTTATAAAGGATAAAATACAAACCAAACAAATAAAAATAAACCAGTGTTAATGTTTGTTCTTAAAATAGTGTGCTTAAGAACCCCCATGTAAGATCCCATCTGAAGTTGGTGAATGCTACTTGGGAACTCTTATGGATATTGGACAAATTATATGTGCCAGAAATTTAACAAGAGTGCAGGGTTTATGCTGGCAAAGATTAATGAACCTATTTAATCCACTGGGTCTTATAATAAGCCCTGAGCACTTCACCTATGCACCAAAGACCTTGATTCTCTACCTTTAGTTTTGGCAGAACCATCTTCATATCACATGGCAGCACCCAAAAAAACACACTTTGAGTGTGTCATCCAGGTTATACTGTTTTAATTCTACTTTTGATAACTACCCCTTGAGTTTGCCTTTTAGGTTTTTGTTTGTGTTGTTTTTATTTTCTCCTTTTACTTGCAAATTTAGTGTGCCTTGGATTCAGAATAACCTTAGCTTCTCTTTTGATCTTGGCCGTTTGCATTTATGTAAGCCATGGATGGTACCTGTTGATTCCAACCATTCCTGGATGGCAGAGCATAATCCTTTGGACCCAATTGTAGTGCCAGTTCATGTGTATGGTGCACCTCACGATGGGGAGAACCGGATAGATGCAAAAGCAGGTCTAGGCTAAGGCTATGTGTAAATGAGGTCATTGACCTGTAGTGGCTTCAGCCCTCCCTATGTGAACAACCCTTTCTTCTTAGAAACCACGACATAACCTTCCACTTCCCAAGAAATGGGTTTGCTTTCCACACCCAAGAAGCCTTGTTCTCAATAATTCAAAAAGTACTTCCTGAGTTATAGACTAATAAAGGCTAATGGCATAATTTATTGCTTTACAAAAGACATTAAAGGAATTTTCTAGGATAGAGACTGTGATGGTTAATCTTATGTCCTACTTTGCCATGGAGTGCCCTGATAGTTGGTCGAACATTCTAAGTGTGTCTGTGAGGTTTCTGGATTAGATGAAGATTTGACTCAGGAGGTGAGTAAAGCAAATTACCCTCCCCAATGTGGATGAGTCTTATCCAATTATTTCAAGGTCTGAATAGAACAAAAAGGCTAAGAGAGAATTTTTTGATTGTTTTGGAGCTGGGGCATTGGCTGATAGATTTGATATAATCTCGTGAAAGGAAGTGGCTGCTTACTTAAGGTCACGTTTTAAAGAAAGTGGGAGAGGTTACAGAAAAGGGAAGCACTGCAATCACTCAGATAATCCCATTATAAATCTCACATAAAGTGATACACTCAAATGACTCAAAATACTTTTTAAAAAATCAGTACCACCAAATAAAGAAGAAAAAGGAAGCAAGGAATTGGGGGAGGCAGAAGAAATAAAAAGTTTAATCAAGAGAAAGATCTTGTGAAATTGTTAAGCAGTAACCTGTTTGCTAAGTAACTCCATCTCAGATTAAATGAGATAATTCGCACAAGTGATGAATATAATACCCAAAACTCAGTGCACATTTCTCATCATCATCATCACCATCATTATTATTGGATATCAGTTCCTCTTGATGCCCACAACAAATTGCATGCCCACTTGTATATGCACACAACCATTAAACAAGAATCATTTGTATAACTGAGCAAATTAAAAGTCTGTTCATTCATCTCAACAAGGGAAGAAGGGAAGTAGGCAGAACTCACATTGAGCTGAAGTTCGTCTGTCCACTGCCCGATCAGACGGTAACCCGGGTTGCTGGTGTTTGTGGTCTGGTACTGAAAGATGTCATAACGGCCAGGTGCATCCCCGTTCTTGTTAAACATCACTGGAGTGCCAGCACTACCTAAGGAAGACAGAAAAAATGAAAGATTCTAAAGTTAAACAAGGTTCCTTATATCTCTTGTACTATGGGTGACAGGCTAGAGACTTGCTGAGGAGCAAGGTAGTTAGTAGATATCCCCTTTAATAGGTCCCCCAAAACGGTGCCTGGAATTCATAGGCAATTTATCACTATGGCCTATGAATTTTAATTATGGAAGGTGAAAGACTACTTCCCCTTTTGAATAGTTTCAATGTTTCTCAATATTTCTTAAAATTTTATTCTAGTATTTTCCCCTTTCTGAGGAATAAAAACTATATGCATTATTTTTAAGAGACAGCCTTAAGTTTACTATGCTTCTGATGATGATGATTTTGACTATTATTTTAGCTTCCATCTAACACTAAATTGTGGTCAAACAATTTCAAAAATAACAAATTAATATTAAAAGAGAAATGCTATTTAGAAAACAAGAAGTAAATCAGAAAAATATATTTAAATGTATTTTTCTACACATTCTATTTTAAATATTTTTGCTGGTTATTTCTAATTTATATAATTAACAGAGTAAAACGTCTAGCAGTGTGTTTGGCAGGCCATGTTTATTTATTTAAAATAAATATTGATTTCTTTCTCAATTTCTCATTTGGATCTTCTTAAAATGTCTAAAAGACACAATCAATTATTTTGGCAGAATTAGACTTTGGAGTTAATTTTAAAGAACCAATATATTTATTAAGCATATATACCTATATCTACATCTGTATCTATCCATCCATACTCAATATATAAGTGTATATGGTTGGATGAGTAAAGATTCCTTAATATTAACCACATAGAACAACTGGAAAACAGTATACAAATAATGCAAGACATGAGTTTTGGTTAGTTTCAGCAATAGTTACAAAAGAATCACAAAACATTCAGTAACTGAGTTCTGTCTCTTTCCTGATCCTCTGGAACTGGGAAAAAATACCACTGGCCACATGATAACATGATATATGACTGCTATCTGTCTATAGGCTAATACTGGACCAATATTCCCAGCAGAAAACAATGCTCTATTTCCTGCCATTTACAAACTGAAATGGTTCTTTGGCCACACACAGTTTCAGCCATTGACCCAAATTTGGCGGCACCAAAGCAATGCTGCTCCGAGAATATCAGTGTCCTCTCCCCATGTGAGACCCAGCTTGCTGTTTGGGGAAAAAAAAAAAAAAAAAAAAAAAAAAATTATAGTGACAGAGAAATTAAAATTAGATACCAGTTAGAAGAGGGCAACTTTGGTGCAATGAAAAATACATTTGTCTGGGGAGCTGAAAGCATTGTTATGTCTGGTTTTGAGGCAAAAGCAAATGAAACAATTATAAAAACTATTAAAAATCATTACCATCTATTGAACACATATTTTAGTGTCATTCTTGTGTTGAGTTAGTTGTTTGTGTGGGGATATTCTCAACATCATTGCTGCTTCCTCAAGGTTTGGCTTTTTTTTTTTTTTTTTTTTTTTTACTATTTTAAGCATATTTTTCCCTATCTGGTTAAGATGCTGTCATAACTCTCATTTGAATATGAATATTCGAATTGCCTCGGTATCCATCTCATCCTGTCTCTGTCTTGTCACCCTTGCTCTACATATTTGAAGATAGTCTTCACTGATTTCCTGTTTTTGTGTTCTAGACAAACAAGGCTCTATAACCTGAACAACTTGAGTGGCTTACTCTGCTCCTGGAACTACCAAGAACGAGCTTACAGAGTTCCCTTGCTTATACTCACACACTCTTCAAGTTAACAAATCCAACTCTGTCATAGGAAACATACCTAGGTAATTCCCTGATATGGTTTGGCTGTGTCCCCACTCAAATCTCATTTTGACAAGTAGCTCCCATAATTCTCATGTGTTGTGGGAGGGACTCAGTGGGACATAATTGAATCATGCGGGCAGTTTCGCCCATACTGTTCTTGTGGTGGTGAATGAGTCTCATCAGATCTGATGACTCTAAGAGGGGTTCCCCTTTTGCTTGGCTCTCATTCTCTCTTGCCTGCCACCATGTAAAGACATGCCTTTCGTCTTCCACCATAATTGTGAGGCTTCCCCAGCTTCATCGGACTGTGAGTGCATTAAACTTCTTTTTCTTTATAAATTACACAGTATTGGGCATGTCTTGGATTAATACAAGCCCTGAACCCCAATAAAGACTTTGGCACACTAGCTCCTTCCTCCCTCTCTGCTCCCCACCTGCTGGCTAAGTGCTCATACCTAACTGGCATCTAATTTAAATTTCTCCATCACTATAAACATTTTTTATTTTCCAAACAGCAAGCTGGAGCTCTGGGAGTGGACACTGATCTCCTATGAGCAACATTGCTTTGGTCCAGCCAATTTGAGTCAACAGCTGAATCTGTGTGTGGCCAAATCACCATTTCAATTTTTTTTCTGTCTTTTACCTAGACACTACCCCCATAGACCACAAGGGCACCCACTTTATCATAATAGGGATCTCTTAAACCTGCTGTGTGTAAGAACCAACACAAGTCTTTCCAATATAGGGAGAAAATAATGACAACAAAAACATCAATAACAACAAAAGATTTTTAATATTGGATTTCTGATTTCAACAAGCCTTGTAAGTATCTAAGAAAAAGAAATAAAATCTGGATTTCACATGTTATTAGCAAAGAAATGAGAATCCTGTCAGTTTGCACGAAGACATTATTATTCAGATACTCACCTTTTTCTTTCACATTGGATAGTAGGATTCATGTTGTGCTTTGCTGTAATTCTACAGCTTCTATTCATTAAACAGTACGATTTGAGTTTTTCATAGTCTTTGAGAAGAGAGAGGAAGAATATTGTAGGCGTGGGGCTCCAGAGGAACTCAAGTGCACCAGCTACATATTCATCAGAATGGGCCCCATCACCGAATCTTTCTCCCTTCTTGCAATCTTTGTTAGAAGAAATGGTCTTGTCATGCCCTTTCCATTCTTATTAAAGTTCCGGTTTAAAAAAATAAGAGCTGAATACTTTATCTAAGTGATGACTTGTAATAGCACATTGTGTGGCTTTGACCTTTTTGATGGATTCTCTAATGCAGCTGTCTTATTATTTCCAGTTTTTTAATCCCCACATCTCCTTTTTAACAGCATCCATGAACTTCTCAAAAGAGAATAAGAAGCATTGTGTTCAATGAACTCTATATTTTAAAAAGGTCCAGAGGAGATAAAGAATTCACCAATGGGGAAATGATTCCCCACAGAGATGCCCACAAGGCATTAGAGCCAAGATGCAGGTACACCAGGGCAAAAGAAATAGAGTCACCTGAGAAGATGGGTAACAGACAGTAAAGGACAGATAATGGATTGTACTGAAGTCTGAAATCTCCCCTACTGGATGAGAGTCTCTGAATTTCTTTCTTCTTGGACAGAGAAGGAATAGAGACTCAGATAGCCCAGATAATAAAACAGTCTTCTGCATCAACGTATTTATCTGACACATTTTCTGTTCTCATTTTACCAAACCATGCACAGATTCCAGGAACGTGACATTTGTTCGGGGTTCCTGTTATCTCTTTCTGCCCAAGAAACCACTCTGAATATTAGTACTCAAAACAGTGACAACACTTATTTCGTAATTTGGTCAGAGCTCTGTAGGGACAGCAGGTCTCTGGTCCACTCATGTCAGCTGGGGCAACTTGAGGCTCTCATGTCTGACAGTTGATATTAGCTAACAGGTGGGACCCTCAGCTGGGGTTGTAGCCAGAACATGTGGCTACACGTGGCCTGTCAGTGAGACATCTAGGCTTCCTCCCAGCATGGTACCCATGCTCATAGTCCAAATGTTCCAAAAAAACTAGACAAAACTATTTTGCCTTAGAAGTCACAGTGCTACTTCCAAATTAATCACAGGCTCACTCAAAGGGAGGAAAAATAGATCTCACCTCTTGATGAAGGAAAGCTAACATCATATTGCAAAAAAAGCATGTGAGATCTGCCATCTCTACAAAATATAACCTACTCCAATTTGTTTCCTAAAAACTAGTAAATTGAAGTACAGACATGCTTCAGATGAAATCCTTCATTCTATAGCTATTATTTGAGATTTTATAATCAAGACACCAAATTTGTTAAGTTTATATTTGTAAGTATTGCCATATGGTTGGATGGGCCAACGTAAAGGTAACTAAAATGAATTTAGGCTTGGGACTTTGCATGGATTTGGGTTGCAGGAAAAATATCTAGGCATGATAAATTACCCATTTCTTTCCTCAATGCATAAGAGGAGGCTAAATACTTGATGAAACTGTATCAAACACCTTTAGGGTACGATATTATCATTTTTTAAATTGCTACTTTGGCAAATACGAAGACCAGAACTGTTAAATTATACTCTGCTGTTAACAAAACTCCTATCTATACAGCAAACTTTGTACTAAAGTAACCGTGAAACATCATCTCAAGCTTACTGAGACAAAGAAAAATCAAAATCCTCCTAAAATATGCAAAATAAAGTTTAAATTTTTCACAATGGATTGGAAGAGACTTGAGTTCTAGATCTGTCTCTGTCCTATGCTAGCTATGGAGTCTTGGACAAATATTTTTTCTCTAAGATTTTATTTTTTAACCAAAAGTCAGAAAATTGAATGAGTAAAACATGTCAAGTTCTTTTCCCCTCTAACCTTTGCTCACTTAAAGTGACATAGGACCCACTGATTAAATTTAGCACAGTTTCTTTGATTTGCAAAACTTTTGAGCCTTGTCATCCATGAGTACTGCAGTGTCTTAGGAGCCAGAAGTCTCTTAGCTGTCATATGGAAGAAAAAGATATCCTTAGAGAAAGAAGATTTTGTTGACCATAGAGTATGATTACAATGATGACAAAAAAAAAAAAAAAAAAGAGAAAAAATTAGCCCTTCCTGAAATTCCCATGCAACCTCAGATATAAGAGGAGGCAGCAGGAATGATGCAGGAAGCCCTTGCTCTCAGCAACTTGAATAACATTCAAGGAAGCAGATTGTGGACTTAGTCGTCCTGTGTCTCAAGTATAACATCATCGCTACCTAGCTGTATGGATTTGAACATCGTAATTCTTAAGTTCCCCATGAATCAGTTTCCTTATCTGTAAAAAAAAAAAAAAAAAAAAAAAAGAAAGAAAAAAATAGCATCCTAAACCATTATGATGTTTTAAAGATAAAATAAGTCAATGCAAAAAACGTTTAGCAGTTTCGGGCACACAATAACCACTTAATAAACATAAGCCCTATGAATAGCTCAGCTATTCTGGCTTGTCAATAGACAATCCCCTCTTGACAAAATGGGTCTATAATCATTATCTAAAAGAAGAATCAGGGAAGAACCATCAAGAAAACTTACCAAACAAATTTTATTTTTGTCGCTAGTGTAAGAATGGTCACACATATCCATGAACCAGAATAAAAAATCCAGAAATTGACCTCAGCATATGAAATACGATGATTGAAAAAAATAGTATTTATATTTGTTTGACTCTGGGAAAATTGGTTGTACAAATATTAGGAGATTCTGTAACATCAAGAAAAAAATACAGAACGAACATAACTTGTAGTTGATCTTCTTTGTCTCCATCTAAACTAGGAAACTATTGATCCCCATATTGAATGTGGCTCCTCTTCATTCAGATACTAGGTAACTCCTGAAAGATTGATACCATGTTGTGGTTTTAAATGAGTTGTTATTAAGAGAAAAAAGTAAAGAGTTTTTTAAGACCATACTATATCCAAACCAGGAAATTAACACTGATAGAATACTATTAAAACTAATCTGCAAATGTTATTAAAATTCCTCCACCTTCCCATTAGTGTTTTTTTCTAGCATAGGATTAATCAATATTTCCACATTACATTTGATAGTAATACTTCCTTGGTCTCTTTGAGTCAGAAACAGTTCCTTTATCTATTATTCTCCCGGGCACTTTAGAAAAGTACTTGCCAGTGATTTCATAAAACATCTTTTAATTTGGATTTGTTTGATGTTTCCTTAAAATTAGGTTTAAGGTATACTTTTCGGCAGTAAAACCTTAGAAGTGATGCTGTAATCGTGCCACTGTATCGTATCAAAAGACACACAATGTTCATAAGTCTCATTAGTGATGATGTCCACCTTGATCACCTGTTTTACGTGCTATCTCCCAGTTTTCTTCACTACAGAGCTACTATTTTCTTTTTGGTTATTCATATATATCTTGATGGAAGGTACTTTTGACACTATGCAAATATCTTGTTTCTCATCATACTGTAACCCCATACTTTTAGCATCCCATGATACTTGCCTAAAAATATTACTACTTAGGTCTTTACTAAAAGGCCACTCTGTATTTCTATCTTAACTTTATTCCATCATGCTGCCTATTCTCTTGCATTTGTTTAATTAGTTAAAGTTTATTGATATCAGTATGGACTCATGGTTACTTATGTTATTTTATGAGTTATAATCCACTGGGATCCCATAGTTGGCCAATGGGATCTCTTCCAATTTGGTTTCTGTGCCCTTTCAACATGACCCCTTCAGTTTTTGAGAATTTTCTTGTATTCTGGCACAGCATGCTTCAAGCTTATTTTGGGCTTTCCCTGCCCCAGGACCTTAAAGAATGGTCCCAACCATTCTTTAGGGGTTCTTCTACCTTTTTAATTTAACAATGATATTTATAAATAATATCTGTGTGCTAGATGTGTTCATTTTTACCTGTGTATCATTGCTCTCAGGCCCTCTCAGGGAACAGAGCCAGGCAGAATTGGTATATATAATACACATATAAAATTTACTTCCATATTTACCCATTGCATGTTTATTAAAAACCATATATATTATAATCCAACATAACAGGGTTCATTCTAGATGTCCCTCAATCCTTATTGGTGGTTTCTATCTTAGATAATGAGAAAACTGGCTCTCATTATTCACAATATATATAATTATTTTCTCAGTCTTATTATATACATAGATTAGCTTCAGAATTGTGAAAAAAACACAGATTTACTAGATATTGTCCAATGAACGTACAGCTATTTTTGTCTTCAGCCTTATATAGTCAAATACTATTTTCCAAAATTACTTGCATTCATGATTTATTCCTCACCCTCCTTCACTTTAGTTATGTAATTTATAAGATAATTTGTTACTGTCTGTGTTGAATGTTGCATTGCTCATACATTCAAGTATACTTATTTAATTCTTGGCATGTGAAACATTAAGATGTAAGAGTCGAGACTATTCAAATAGATATTATCAGAGTGTGCTTCCTCCTATTCCTTTTATCCTATTGGCGCATTTTTTCACCTATCTCTACCCACATATTTTAGGTAACCTATTAATTTATAAAAGAGTTTTGTACTTTGAGAAATAAGTTTAAAACTTGAAATATGGTTGATGTGGCAAATTACAAACATTACTTCTATTAACTTGAGTATTCTGATGTTACTTTATAAGTGTGTGTGTGTGTGTGTGTGTGTGTGTGTGTGTGTGTGTAGCTTTTCATTTATGGTTCTCGGCTCATAATTACCATAACCTTTGTTATAATGTTGGTGCACTTTAGGCCTCAGAAAACAATTTCTCTTTCCGAACTTCTCCTGCCCTCTTTCTACCAACCTAAGGTAGGATACCAACCTTCCTCCACCTTTCTGTTAACAGGCCATCAGACCCTCATTTTAGAACGGTCCTGTCCCATATCCTGGAGGAAGAAATGCTGCACAGATAGACCAAGAAAGATGTGGACAGACAGGCCTTGCTGGGTATCACTGCTTAGCCTATTAGTATTAGAGTATATCCTTTGTGTCCAATCACATTTCTTCACAGTTGTCGATCATGCCTATTCAATGAAATCTTCATAAAAGGCCCAAGAGGACAAAGTTCAGAGAGCTGAACACAGGGAGGCTGACAAGAAGGTAAGCAATAACTCATCTGTGTGCAGGGGAGGCCAGCACACCCCAACTCCATGGGGACAGAAGCTGCCACTCTCAGGACCCCTTCAGACCTTGTCCTATGGATCTCTTCATCTGGAGGTTTATTTGTATCCTTTAAAATACCCTTTGTCATAGATTTAAGTAAGTGTTTTACTGAGTTCTGTGAGTTGCTCTAGGAAATTAATCAAACCTGATGAGAGGATTGTCAAAACTCCAGTTTATAGCCAGCCCATTGGAAGCACAGACAAAGCAACCTAGGGTTTGCCACTGTCATTGGAAGTGGCAAGGGGAGGAGTCTTGGGAACCAAGCCTCCAACTTGTGGGGCTTGACAGCATGCCAGATACATCATGTAGGAATTGAAGTAGAGGACACTCAGCTTATGTCCATTGCAGAATTTATTGCTAGCTTGGTGTGTGGGGGAAACCTCTCCCCTGACATTTGGTCATGGAAGTCTTCTATGTGAATTCTTGTTGTGGTATGTGAGCAGAGGAAAAATGGCTTCAGTTTTTCCATATTCAGAGGTACCTACAGCAACTGCTCCTTTCCCTTCCTCTTCTATCCCATACCCACCTGAATTCACCAAAGAAGAATTTGGCTGTGTGCAAAAAAAAAAAAAAAAAAAAAATCTCTATTTCAAGAAAACGAGACCAAACCATAACCCCCCAAATATATTGTAATTCATTCTTCCATTCATTTGCTCATTCATGCATTGATTCAGTCATTTAAAGTTTTATAATCAAGCAAGTTTTGACACATATTTTAAAGCAAATCATAATAAAAATTTAAAACTTATGAAACAGAATGCCAACACTTAGGATTCCAAAAAGGATGGATTTTTGGAGACTCACCATTGAAGTTAACATTGCGGATATACTTCAGCAACTTCTTGCCTCCAGCTTGCTCCATCTCTGGACAGACACCCCGGTAGTCAGCACAGAGATCCTTGTTCATGTGGTGAAGGGCATGAGCCATAGCATAGACCGCGTCAATCACAAACTGGACTTTACCCTCCTGCTCATAGTTGGAATCTTTTCCAATTCTCTCCTGTCCTGCACATTAAAACAAGAAACACACACACACAAATTGGCATTGAGTAGAATGTCTAAATTTAAAAGTAAATTTTCAATTATGCTTAAAGAAAACACTGCTTCGACAACTACAGTAATTCAAGCCACATTTGCCTACCATGTGATAGCCAGCTGGTATCCATATCCAGCTACCACGTTAGATTTCTCTAATAGTTTATAGTATTTTACTTTGTGACACCTTACCTGCTATTCAAAATATAGTGGTCCCTTAGAATAAAAGGATCTTTGAGATTAGAAGCTGGGTTGCCACACTCAAGTCTGAAAAGCTTGCTTATTCTAGAAAGACCAAATGGATAATGACAGAAAACAAACTAAATTCCACACCTGAACTTATTACTTTCTACATACCTATTGTACCGTCTCAACTGTCGCCTGTCTCAATTGTTAATATTACTGGAGATTCAGATGCTCAGGCTAGAAACACTGATGTCAGTTTTCTTTCTCTTCTCTTTCACAATCCCTGCTCTCACATATGTAAGTCTAATAAATTCTAGCAGTTCTACCTGTGAAATACTGAAGAGTTTCAAACACTCCACCAATGGCCTATTTATGCCTCCTACCATTTTCCATCAGGTGCAAAGCTCATGTCTCCTTTCATCCATTCATTCCTCCATATTCACCTTTACAAACGATCGAGTTAGTCCCACCATTCCCACACTAATAATCCTTCAATGGCTCTCTACTGCCTACAGATTAAATCCAGATCCTTTTTACTGGTACCAGCGGATATTTATCATTTTGCTCCCATCTGCCTAATAATGGTAACAACTGATATTGACTAAGTCTCCACACTATGTTGAAAGCTGTGGATGTGGGATTTTTATGTCATCGTCACTTTGTGAGGTAATTTTTTTTATCCTTATGATACTGATGGGAAAGCTGAGCCTTATAGAGATTAAATCACCTTCCAAAGGTCATTTACAGGTAGAGCAATGATGGCGGCCCAGGCTTGTCAGACCCCAAAGCCCACATTCTTCTCATTACTTGGGCCCTGCCTACCCTCTCACATTTATTTTCCTTTACTCTTCCACATAGGTGTGACTATTGTTGCAGTTAAACTATCTTTGCTCATGCTGTTTACTTTGCCAGGGAGGTCCTTCCTCTTTGCTTCCACCATCATACTTAATTCCCAACCGTGTGTCACATTGAGGCACTCAATTGCAATTTAACATTCCCGTAAAACATTTCAAAACTTGCTTATAGCATTGTCAATAGAATCATATTTTAATGCTCTACCAGGTGTCCAAGACATTTTTCTTGTTTTTACCCTTGGATCCCCACCACTGAACATAGCATTTAGCATCTAGCAGATATTAAATAACACTTGTTGCATTAAATCATGCATTCATTAAGTACATGACACCAGCAGCTCTCTCTAGACCTCTGTCCCTCTATGAAGAATAATTATCCACAAATTGCATTTCACTTTCACATCAATATTTTCCAAATTGTTTTCTATGGCACATTTGTGTAGTGAAGAAACAATAAGAGCTCTACAACCTCAACCCCTTTTCCTGCAAAACACACGAAGGTTTCCCAACAGCCACTGTGCTAAAAAGTTTTAGGTTTCTTCACTGAGAGACTTTTCCAGAACATTTAACATAATACATAAAATATAGTCTCCAAGAGGGAAATTTAGAATTTCCCAAATTTACTTGAATTTGTATTTTTCCATTTCAGAGCACCATTAATATCTCATATGCCAGAGAGCTGTGTTTTATATGTATCTCATTTAAATACCAAATCAACTTTATGCTCACTGCCTGTCACGGGATCTAGGGTTTTTCAGTGTATATAGTATAGGATTTTTTTAAAAAAAGACAAAATTTATCATGAATTTATGCCGCTACTTCCCATTCATATTCAGGACTACAGAGTTTTTGCTCAACCTTGACACTCTTAAATCTCTACTTCCTTTCTCTCATAAGGAAAATCTTGGTTCTCAATGATATCGCTATGATTATTCATTTGCTTTATCCCATAATATACAGATAACATTCTTAGAATAACAATCATGTCTAACTAATAGTCTGAAAAGTATAGAACAGCCTTCTGCATATACCTGTATGTGTTTTTCAGTTTTTGCCTGAGTATTTTGGGGAAGAATTTTGAGAAGTAGAGGAGCTTTGTCAAAGGGTAAATTCATGTGTATTTTTATATATATATATATATATTGGCAAATTGCACTCTAAAAGGATTGCATCATTTTGCCGTCCCACCAGCAATGGATGAAAATGTTTGTTTCTCTGCAACCTCAGCAACAGAGTATGCTGTCGAACTTTAATTTGCGTCAATCAGGTACGTGAGAAATGCTACCCCATTGTGTTTTTGTTTGCATTTTTCTTGTTGTAAAGGAAATTGAGCTTCTTTCATAAGGAAAGATGCAACTTGTTTCTTGTTTTTGTAAACTGTTCATAAACAAGTCAATTCTGATAAAAAATTACTGGCCATTTTCTTCTGTATTTAAAATTAATTAGATATATTAACTCTTTGAGATTAAGTTGCAAATATTTTTCCCAGTTTGTCATTATTCTTCTACCTCTTTCAGGTATCTTTTTTCAAATAAAAATTTATTCTTTTTTTCTAATAAAATGTATTGATTTAGTTTTCTCTTAATACATCTGGATTTTGAATCATGGTTAGAAAAAATGAGCCCTCTTCCAGAGTACAGAAGTTTTCATCCATGTTTTCTCTTAGTACTCATATAATTTTTTAAGTTAAATATTTGACTCACTTGGAATGTATTTTGTTATGCAATGTGAGAAACTAATCAAAATTTTATCTTTTACCATATAGCTATGCAGTTATTGCAATATATGACAGTTCACCTTCTCTTGCTGATTTGAGGTTCTGTCTTTACTATATGTTAAATTTCCACGTGACTGGGTCCCTTTACGGATTTTAAATATCTGTTTCATGGTTTACTTTCTCTATCCATGCACCAAACCAGAGTTTCACTTATAAAGGCTTTATAACATATTTTAATAACTGATACAGCAAGCCCCTCTGTGCCAGATTTGTTGATTTTTAAAGATTTTTCTGAATAATTTATTTCCTCCAATAAAATTTATTAACCATTATCTTCAGAAAGAAAATCTAGCAACGTGGTGGTCCATTTATCGGGTTTTCGTTGTATTTAAAAATAAACTCGCCTAGAACAGAAGCCTTGCTGAGGTTGAATCTTCCTATCTGTACCTTCATTTGCTCAAGTCTAGTTTTGCTTCTCTCAATAGTGTTTAAAGTTTTCTCATACAGGTTTTGAACGTTTCTTGCAAAGTTAGCCACGATGTTTTATTCATTTTTGCTATTATAAGTGTGGTGTTATTTTTCATGAATCATTTTATTGGTATTTCATCGTATATATAAAAGCTACTCTTTGCTACGTTGTGGCTGTTTTACTGTTTTCCAACCTTCTGTTATGAAAAATTTCAAACATAGAGCAAGGTTAAAAGAACTTTAGAGTGAACCCACTAACTAAATTCTAATATTACCATTTTACTATATTTATTTTATAAGGCTATTCATTTTTAGTATTAATTTTATAACCTGCTACTTTATAAATTTCTCTTATTTTTTATAGAACTTAGAAAAGGCAATTTTGGAGGCATTTTGACCATTATAAAATATACACTATGAAATAGGTTCAGACTAATAATTGAGGGGAGCCATTTCCAAACTATACTAATAAAGACAATCATCCTGGAAAGAATGCCTTGAAAAATAATTGCATTATTTTACATAATAAAATATTTTATTATCTGTGAAACATTGCAGGCTTTATCCCTTTCTCAGAGAGTCTCCAGGTATGTTAACGTATTAAAGGCTCTGAGAAGACTTATGCATTAAATTTGTCTTTGGAGCTAATAGGACTTGAAAATGTAGCCTTATATCAACAAAATCAGAAGTGACAAGTTTATGTTTCATAAAAAGGATTTAAGCTTTATTTTCCTTAGTATGGCAGTCACAATTATTTGCCAATCTCAGAGTCTTTGACTGCTCATATACCATCCCTACTCCTTGTCTCCCAACTGAAATCTGATTCTGTTCAGATATCGGAGGCCACCAATAGGAGTGAGGATTTCTGGACTTTTCACTGAGTTAATCCTGATTTGTCGAAGCCAATCCAATCTCCTCTGCAAGGACTGCTGTAGGAACATGGGATAGGATACAGTTCTAGCCAATGAGATATAAAGAAAGAGTTTGCTGGAGAACTTCTGAGAAAGTTTATTTATTCTTACGAAGAGATTAGTCAATTGTATCAAAAATCTCCCACACCGCACCCTGTCCACACACCCTGCAACTATTCTAGTTATTCTGTAGTCCTGAAGAGATGATAGCAAACCACGACAACAGGGTAAATACTTGATAGGGAAGTGAAAATGCAACTGAACCGTGAGTTAGCCAAGCTTGAAATCACCCTCCACTAGGTCTTCCAAGTAATACATGAAATGGTTCAGCCACTTACTAAACCTTGATTGTCAATATTTTCCAGGTTTATTTAACTACTACACTTCTTATTCATATACCCATTTACAAAATTCTAAGGGACTAGCATTAAACACACCCACACACACACTGAAATACAGTGTTAAGAAATATTTTCAACAACATAGCTTGAAGTGGACCAAAGAAAAAGCAGCTTTTTTTCAATTAATTCTCCATTAACAGGACATTGTTTTGATCTCTGTGATTTAATGAGACATTATTATATTCTTTATTTGGAGGAAGTTCGTCCTTTTCATTACGTTTTCTAGGAAAGAGTCTGCAGTTTAGATAAAATGGGAACTCTGAAGCATTATCTTTTTCCTCTCTGGTATGCAAAGCTTACCTTTTCAAGTCTCCTGATTTTCTTTTCTGTTATTACTTTTGCCCAAAGAGTCCAGTATTTATCTTTAAAAGGCACACTCTTTTAACCTTCTGTTGAATTAATTGTCAGTTGCATTACATAAGAATAACCCATAAATTCTTTCACTCTCAGAATTTCTAACGGTCATGCTATGGGGAAGATCTTTTCTTTGAAATACCTGTTTAATTTGCCCATTTCAGCTTACTGCTTCCTCAGAATATATGCCTTAGATAAAATGTATCAGCAAATTATTAGGATAAAAAAGATATGGAAAATGAAAGATATAATGGATTTGAAATTGTTAATTAAAAAAAAAAAAATCCTGGCCGGGCACGGTAGCCAGTAATCCCAGTACTTTGGGAGGCCGAAGTGGGTGGATTACCTGAGGTCAGGAGTTCGAGACCAGCCTGGCCAACATGGTAAAACCCCATCTGTGCCAAAAATACAAAAATTAGCCGGGCTGGTGGCGCGTGCCTGAAATCACAGCTACTCAAGAGGCTGAAACAGGAGAATTGCCTTGAATCCAGGAGGCAGAGGCTGCAGTGAGCTGAGATTGTGCCACTGCACTTCAGCCTGGGCTACAGAATGAGACTCCGTCTCAAAAAAAAAAAAAAAAGTCGTGTTTCAAAAGGAAAACCAAAAGACAGAGAGATGGAGTTATGGTTAGGTGAGAAAACAAATCAAAGATGTTTACTAATGTACATTGAGACACACAGATGCTAGAAAGATTCAGCAGATTTGAACAACTGGCATAAGGCTCCTCATGTGTTTTTAAGGCAATGAATAATTGAAATTTTTATTTCAAATATTAATTGAAGTGATTTCTTTGGAAAGTCTGATCTGAAGCTGTTTACGCTTGTGCTGGCAGTGCTTTTAGACTTTGCATTACATAATTTTATTGAATGTAAAGCCTCAAACTTAAATATTTCTTGAGGATGAAGTCCTGAGTAGTAACAGCATATAATTAACTTAAATATTAACGTTTGGATCTATTGTAAATGATAAATGCCTTAATAAATAGTAATTGAATATATTACAAGAGCTTTGAAAAGAGAGTCAGGGCATATTTCATTTGTGACAAACTGCTATATTCTGGGTGAAGGGGGCACAGGGACAGCAGGGTGGATATCCTGGAGTGTTACAGAATGTTGCTGGGTTCTAAAAGTGCTACAGTAACCTAGCAAGTCTCATTACAAAGCTGCTGCAGCTTTGTAATATTTCAAAATAAATTTAAAGATAAATAGATAAATAACTCTGTCGACTGGGTACTATTCCCCTTCAAGGGTAGGCATTTCTCTTTATAAAATGAATATTAATGGAAAACTAAGATTCTGCGTTATATTGAAGTTTACTTTAGTGCCATCTTTCATAGTATCCACATTTAGAGAATCCCAGAGTAAAATCCTATATGGCCTTGTGAGAATTATCAATAGAAGCAAAGTCAGAAGGTCTGGAATGAGCCAAAATGTCTGCAGTATTGCTGTGCCTCTATTTGCAGGTGAAGATGAGTGAGAATTGAATGTGATGAACGACTCCTGAAAAGAATGCTGGGGTTCACAGTGGGTCATAGCACCACCGGCAGCACGTGTTCATTGCGAACTTTCTGTGCACCAGGCTCTGTGGAAGCACTTTTCATGGTTTGACTTTTTAACCCTCACAGCACCCTTCTGAGACAAGTACTATTAATAATATTTTCTCCATTTGCCTTCCATTTCTTGCGTCTGTGTTACTTCGTTGCACATTATAAAAAATGAGCCAAATGGTTTCGTCCCTATCCACACAGGAAAAAGCGACACACTTGTCCTCCCACCCCCAACCCCCTTTAATTCTTTTCATTTTTGGTATTAGTTTAGGGTCATAAGTAATCTAAAAGTTCATGCTGGCCATTATTTTTATTTACATCCTCTTATACCTACTGAATGTTTCAGCAGAATTTCCTGCAAGGAGGATGGTTTTGACAACCACCACTGTATTCTTGCTTGACTTCTCTTTGGGTGGAAAAGTTAATGCCCAGAACAACTGACAAAAGGCTGGCAGAGGAATGAAGAAAACAACGCAAAAAGGCCAGATGACTTACCCATTGATCTTCCAGCTTAAAGGACCAAAATTCGATTGCAATTGAACCATTAACATCCTAATGTTCTGCAGTAGAAGTACTGAGTGCTCTGCTAAAGATTCAAAAAGAATTACAGCAAAGGAAAAAAAAAGTCTAGCTAAAACCCATTATTTCTAAGCATTTTTCAACTAGGATGCTTCCTTGAGAGCTATTCATTTTCACTTAAAACTGTGTTTTCTTCTGCAATTCCGTTTTCAATTTCCAGGTAAGTACAAGAAAAGATACATGCAGTGAATAAACGTGTGTTGGGAGTAGGGGGTGGATAATGAGGATGTGTTTAGGTACAATGCACACAGAGACTGAGGTTGAACGGAGGAATGTTTCCATCTCATGTTTACACACTCCAAACATGTGAAAGATGTCCTGAGGGACTCCACCAAGGACTTTATGGCCAAGAGCAATTTGTTGTGGGTAATGCTAATCAGTTCAGTAAAGGTAAAAACACTGTTTGCTACTAAAACTAACATAAGAAAACATAATATACCTTGTTACCAGACAAACAAACAAAACGATATGGTTTCCTAAAGAAGCACATAGATTCAGTTTCAATGTCTTACATAGATTTCCTTCTCCTAAGCTTTCTTAAGCCAATTTTCTACTTCAACAATTTTGATTGGTCCTCTTCTACAAGCCATAGAATCATTGAAAAAGTATTCTTTCTAGAATTGACTTAAATAAACGTCTCTATAGATGCCTGTCCTCTTAACTCATTCCTCAACCAAACCTCCTTCAATAAGGAGGTTGTACCACTCTGAAACTCTGTTTATGCCATCCCAGGAGTTGTATTCAGGTTGAACTTTTAGGACATTCATGTATCTGTTTATTCACAAAAGCATTAAGAAGCCAGATGAAATAGTGGATCTGTTCAATTATCACCAATAGTTGCTAAAAGCATGAGATAAAAGGATGATGGGAACTTTGCAGTGAATAGATCAGGTTGACAACCCTGGAATCCTAGCTTAATCTTTTTTCCTCCTCCTGTTTTGTTCTTGACATTAGCCAGTTTTTTGTTTGTTAGTTTGGAAAACGGCATTATATACATATGAAGCCATGTAAACCAACAACAACAAAAAACCTTCACAAAAACATAAATTTTCAGAGTAGAAAGGAAAATGTCACCTTGTCGTCTTGTGCCTAGGATATTCCCTCTTCTAAATATAACTACTCTCATTCCTTATGTTAATAACACACAAAATTAAGAAACAGATTTTATGTGTTTTCTAATGTGATGCAATACTAAATGTATACCACCACCTTGTAGAAATTCTATCAAATACATAACCATATAAACACAGAAAGAAAGAAAGCAAGAGACATAAACCTGATCAAGCTCTGGATCTATGCATTAATTTACAGGAAATACAGAAAATAAAGAAAATATACATCAAAAGTAAAATTCAATTCTCACAGGACTGTTCTGACAAATGGCAAGAAGTAAAAAGAAAAGAAGGAAACATATTTAGATTACAGAAAAAATTGAGAAACGTATCAAATAAATGTGAGACGTACAATGTATTTAGATCCTGATGTGAAAAAAACAATTTTATAAAGACATTTATGAGAGAAGGGAGAGACTAGCTATTCAATGATGATAATGAACTATTGTCTTTTGTGTGTATTATACATTTTTTGAGAGCAATTATCTCTTAAAGTTGCATGCTGTAGTATTTAAAATAAAACCATATGTAAAGGTTTACTTTGAACTGGCCAATGGTGAGGGAAAAAATATGTATAGGGTATATGTAAAAATAAATTGGCCAGATATTGACAGCTGTTGGGGTTCAGTGATGGATACATGGTGATTCATTACACTACTCTTTCTGCTTTTGTGTTGGTCTGAAGGATCAGATGATGCTCATGAAAATAAAAATAAAAGACGGAGAAGACCGGAAAAAGAGGAGGAGGAAGTAGAATAAAAAGAAGAGGAGGAGGAGGATAGAAACGAAAAGGAGGAAGAAAAAAAAAGAAGATCAAGATGATATAAGGGGGAAACAGGGAGGGTGTGCGGAGGAGGCAAGAGAGGAGATGAAGTTAGTTGCATCTAAGGATATCTACCATGTACCAGACACTCTCCTAAAGATGAGGGATACAGATATAAATAATAATACAACATGTTGTCAGCTTTCACAGTTCTACTCAAATACTTCTGCTGAAAACCAGGGTTTCCACTCTCATGTCAGGTCTTACAGATGCTCTTGGATTAATGTGCTTCCCATGTATCTAATTAAGGGGCATACATATTGCAGAAGCTATGGCATATGGGAAGGTTCATCTAACTCCCACGGGACTTTAGCCCCTTCCTGGATGAAACCTAGGCATGTTGTGGGGATAGAATGATTGCATCTCACTGGTAGCATGCCCCTTCACCTCCTTAAGCACACAGATGAAACACAAGGGAATTCATCTCACTTCAGAATTTGAAAGGATATTTCAGAATCATCAGTTTCATCAAAGTTTATTTTTAGAAAAGTCATACTTGAAAGTCCTAGTTAGAGCAATCAGGCAAGAGAAAGATACAAAAGGCATTTAAAGGAAACGAAGTCAAACTATCTTTGTTTGAAGATGCTGTGAATTCATTCCTACAAGACTCTATAGTCTCAGCCCAAAAGCTTCCAGAACAATTTCAGCAACGTTTCTGGATACAAAATCAATATACAAAAATCAGTAGCATTTCTATATGCCAATAGCATCCAAGCTCAGTACCAAATGAAGAATGTAATCTCATTCACAATAGTCACAAAAAGTACTGAGGAATATAGCTAACCAGGTGAAAGATCTCTAAAACAACAATTACAAAACACTGCTGAAAGAAATGAGAGATGACACAAACAAATAGAAAAACATTTTATGTCCATGAATAGGAATAATCAATATTATTAAAATGGCCATACTGTCCAAAGCAATTTGCAAATTAAATGCTATTTCTACCCAACTACCAACGACATTCTTCACAGAATTAGAAAAAAAAAACTAATCTAAAAATCATATGGAACCAAAAAGAGCCCAAATAGCCAAGGCAATCCTAAGCAAAAATAACAAAACTGAACACATTACATTACACAACTTCAAGCTATACTATAAGGCTACAGTAAACCAAACAGCATGGTACTGGCACAAAACAGACACATAGACCAATGGAATAGCATAGAGAGCCCAAAAATAAAGCTGCACACTTACAGCCATCTGATCGTTGACAAAGGTGACAAAAATGACCAATGGGGAAAGGATTCATTCAATAAATGGTGCTGGGATAACTGCAGAAGATTGCAGAAGATTGAAATTGTACCACCTCCTTATACCATATACAAAAATTAAGCCAAGATATATAAAAACTTAAATGTAAAACTTAAAACTATAAAAGCTCTTTAAGAAAATTTGGAAATGCCATTCTAGATATAGGCCCTGTCAAAAATTTTATGAAGATAACAAACGTAATTGCAACAAAAATTGACAAATGTGACCTATTTAAACTAAAGAGCTTCTACACAGCAAAAGGAACCATCAATGGAGTAAACAGACAACCCAAAAAATTGGAGAAAATATTTTCAATGTACACATCCAACAAAGATCTAATATCCAGAATCTATAATGAACTTAAACGAATTAACAAGCAAAAACCAAATAATCTTATTAAAAAGTGGGCAAAGGACATGAACAGACACTTTTCGAAAGAAGACATATTCGTGGTCAAAACACATGAAAAAATGCTCAACATCACTAATCATTAGAGAAATGTAAATCAAAACCACAATTAGATACCATCTCATACCAGTCAGAATGGCTATTATTAAATGGTCAGACTCTGGTGAGGTTGCAGAAAAAAAGGTAATGCTTACACACTTCTGGTGTGAATGTAAATTAGTTCAGCCACTGTGGAAAGCAGTTTGGTCATTTCTCAAAGAACTTAAAACAGAATTACCATTTGACCAAATAATCCCGTTACCGGGTATATACCCAAAGGAACATAAATTGTTCTAACATAAAGATACATGCACATACATGTTCATGGCAGCACTATTCCCAATAGTAAAGACATGGCATTGACCTGGATTCTCATCAGTGGTAGACTGGATAAAGAAAATGTGGTACATATACACCATGGAATACTGTACATCCATAAAAACAAGAATGAGGTAACGTCCTTTAGCAGCAACATGGATGGAACCAAAGGCCACTATTCTAAGCACACTAATGCAGGAACAGAAAGCCAAACATTAAACTTTCTCACTTACAATGGGGAGCTACACATTGAGCACACATAGACACAAAGAAGGGGACAGTACAGGTTGGGGCCTATTTGAGGCTAGAGGATAAGAACTGAAAAACTATCTATTGGACACTATGCTTATTACTTGCATGACAACATAATATGTACACCAAACCCCCACGACACTCAGTTTATCTATAGAACCAAGCTGCATATGTACACTTGAAACTAAGCTAAAATTAAAATTAAAAAGCCATGATTTCACCCATTTAATCTCTAGTTGTATGTCTTATGGGTATATTGGATTAGCTCTAGTGATTGCAACTGTAAATAGGAAAGAAAAATATACATGCACATACACTGAACACCCTAAAGGCAAGTCTAGGTCTTCAAAATTTCTACATGCCCAGAATCTAAAACCAGGTCTGGCATACAGTGGACATCCAGTAAAGGTGTGTTTAATAGAGGATAAAGGAATAAGTGAATGCACTGAAAAGGGAAATAAAATAATGAGAAAGTAACATCTGTAAAAATGTGAAAAAGGAAAGTTACAATGCTTCACTTTAGATAGCTGATAGTTTGGATGAAGAATATAATTCCAGAGACCAGGGAATTTCTGACAAAGATGAAGAAAAAAATAGCAGTACATTAAGCCTTGATATTTGAGCTCTTTATCATGAATTGGCTTCTCAAATGGCTAAAGACCCTACCTCTCTACCTGTCACTGCTTTCACTTTTTTCAATTAATTTATTCAAGTAAAGATGATATAAATACCCTGTGAGCTTTTTTTATGATTAATTTTATATTAAGACAATTACATATATACATTTACCTCTTCACATATACTTTTGACCATGTAGTCATGATCATTCAAGAATGAAATAGATGGGTTTCTTCATCATGAGTCCTAACGATATTCATAACTGAGGAAAAAGAGTCTGTATATTTCCCAACACAGAGGTTCTGAGGGCTCTGAGCTAATTATGCATGTCATATTTCACTTGTCTCAAGAAAAACAGAACAGCTGACCTGACAAGGAAATATTTGTAACCATCTGCTAACCAGAAGGTTGAAATGGACAGTTCACCATTAGAACAAACTTGACGATTTGCTTGACGAGCAACTAACCACTCCCAGCTACCCACAGAAGGAAAGTCATTTAATAGCAATGTAAAGGCCATGCTCAGTAGAGCAGTATTGAGAACACTGTCTTAAAATCCAGGCTCAGTTTAAAACACTTTCATGTCACCACTATGGTTTAATGGGGAAGGAGTCCTTCAAAAATCTTAACATTTTGAAGCTAGTGTGATGGTACTTCCATCTTTCTTATAATCAATCCAACCATTGTAAAAGAGTTAGGAGCTTGCAGGCTGGTAGAGAGAAACCTGGGTTGAAACTCTACCTCTGCATGTATTATATTTGTGACTAAAATCAAGTTATATAGCATCCCCAAGCTCATCATTTCTTCATGTATAAAAGGTAGTCATCCCCAAAGAGAAACATTATATTCTTTGTGTGGCTAGATGCTGTAAGGAACATTGTGTTACTTCCAATGTCTCCAAGCCCACAGTCAGAAATAAATTACCAAAATAAGGGCCAGAATGTATCTCAGTATTGCTACAGTTGATAGCTTTACACTTAAATTTCATTTCCAAAGTTCACCTGCATTTTCCTAGGCTCAAGTGACTGCCCTCCTTTAGAACATTCTCAGAAATAAATCGTTCATGCCTCCCTTTGAAGCTTTACTGCCCACTGGACATGCCTCTCTGATCCTACGTCTGCTAAGCTCTCATCCCTGTATGCCAATTCTCTATTGTTTAACAACCAGCTCCCTCCATCTTTCCAAATATTTTATGCTCTCTGGAACTCCAAATCCACACTGAGCACTCCTCAATGCAACCTTATCCCAGTTTTCAAATAGTTCCTCAACTAAAACCTGGAGGTTTGCTGAGAACACTGCTTCCCCTAGGGCTCTATTAAGTAGAAGTATTTTTCTCCCTTGCATAGCCCCATGTATCTCAATGTCCTTCTTATTTCCCAATGCCACTTGCATTCTCAAATTTGTTTCTCCCTGTGTACGACAGAAAAAAACCTCCTGTTCCTTTTTTTCCTAACCCCTGTGCGTCTTGACTTGTTTGTCACAAACTGAAGGGTCTGGGATTTTACCATATCTGCAAGCCTACAAGTTAGCCTGCCACAGTTTTGGGTGCTGGCGGAAGACATAAGAATCAAGGGGCAGGGATGAAAGGTGTTATTTTTCACAGAAGCAGTAGTAGCCAGAGTATCAGCCTTTTCTGGCTCTGGTTCCTCGAGCCCCAATTCACATAGGCTGACAGAAAAAGAGCCAGGTGACACCATGGACTACATTTACAGTAGAGGACTCTGAGCTTAGAGAGCCTGGTCTTTGATCCCAGACAGTAAATAGTGCTGACCTTTGCTCTGAAAAGAAACACTATCTCCAACTTCCAAAGTTGTTTGCTATACAAGTGCCCTTGGAAAGGTAGTCTGGAACAAAAGTGGTCGCTGTCCCTGCCCACAAGATGTGCAGAAACATGAGAGACCCATGGACAATTTTCTTCCAACAGTGTTCATGTCCCTCCTTATAATATGAGTCCCAGGGTTTGGGATCCATCTTTTCCTTCTCCTCACACTCACTCCTTCCTGGACAATTTTATTCATTTTAATGACATTAACTATGAACCACTGATGAAGTTATACTTTGTATCTGTGGTGTAGACTCCTGAGTTCTACACCTATACATTGAGTTGTCTTCATAACCCTTCTAGTTGTATGTCTTATGGGTGTATTGGATTCAACATGTCTACAATTAAACTCTTGCCCCTTCTACCCGCCAGCTCTTGGTCACGTTCATACATGACAGCTTCTGTGCTATATATATTCTGTGTGTCCCCCAGATGAACCTGGTACCATTCTCTACGCCTTGAGAAATTTTCTTTGATGAACAAATACAGAGCTCTCTTACCTTTTGACATCTGGTTAATTTGGTCAATGGGAGCCGCAGGCAGAAGACTAAAGGGCAGGAGGGTGGTTTGATGTTGCTGTTTATTGGTCTGGCTACCTCCCTGTCAGGTAGCCTGTCCTCACATTTGTTCTCCCAGGCTTCTGGTAACCACTCTGTCTGCTTGCCCTTTCTGGTTTGGAGTGGTGTTTCTCTATGTTATTCGCCCAGAGGTACTGCATTGTCCTTCACTGCCTTCTTAAGAAACTCTTCTGGCACTTTTGGACATTATGCCTTTGTGAGACTCTGTTTAAGTAATTCCCTTTGAATGAGTCATCATTTCTGCTTGGATTCTCACTGATACATTCAGCTGTATATGCCAGAAATGGGGGTGTCATGATTGCTCTCATTTCCCCTATCTCATCCATAACCAAATTACAGAGATTTGGATTCCCAAATACTTAGCACAATTGTCTCCTTCCCTCCATCTCCACAACCACTGCCCTTCTCCAGGTCATCGTCCTATCTCACCTGGACTGCTGTATGGCCTCCTCACTGGTCTCACAATGTCTATCCTGGCACCTCTTTAACACAATTTTCATACAGTAGTCAACTTACCATTAAATTGCAAACTAGGCCATGCCACTCCCCTGATTGAAACCTCTCACCTGTTCCCCACTTCATTTACTTGGAAATCAGAACCTCAACATAGTCTACGAGGCTCAGTGTGATCTGACTCCGTCCAGTCACATCTTAGAGCCACATTCCTTCTCATTATATTTCACGTTCTGTTACCTTTTTTTTTTTTAAATAAATTTCAAGTATATTCTAATTTCCTCTTTCTTCTATTTGAAAAACTCTCATTCTGGCTAACTACTACTCTCAAATTCTAGTTTAAATGTTATATTTAAGAGACTTCTACTAACTCTCAAAGTTTGGTCTCTCTACAGTTTCCCTACTTGCCCCTAGCCTAGCATTAGGCTATGCAAAGACACAAAAATTATAATTATATTATGGATGTTGAGAGAGGTGGGCTGGGTGTAGGGTGGGGAATACAGGAAGAGAAAGAAAAGGAAAGAAAAAGTAAAAGAAGGAAACCAGGCAGACATGAATCAGTTATAAATAAGAACATAAAGCCAGGCAAGATGCAATTTTAGAAAAAATAATAAGAGACAATAAACATTATGAATTAAGAGATGAAGAATACCATAAATTTACATAGTCAATTAATTTAGGGTTTAGGACTGGAGGCAATGACTCCAGTTAGGACTATTTACAAAACTGAGGCATGTGGTAAGGATGTCTTGGACTGCAGTGGTAGCAGTGAGGATTATCTGTTCCCCACAGAGTCTAGCACAATAAATAATTGATTTATGAGTTAGTTTATTTTGTAGAAAGCTAAGTAGGACTTAGTGACTGAGTGGATAAGGGAGAGAAGTGGATAGAGAAAGGATGGGAAAAAAGGAGGGTGCAAAAACATTTTTAAAACTCTACTAAGAGAAGGCACCAAATTTGGAACTTTAAAACTGAACTCACTTAACTCATACAACAGCACTATGAAATAGACTGCATTACTTCACTCTTTTAAAAATAGAAGATAAAAGCTTAAAGCAGAAGAGATAGGCTTTGCAGTTAGTCTCAAATCTTGGTTCTGCCACTTACCAGCTGTGTGACTAGTTATGCTAGGAAACAAAAATGAATAATAAAAGTCATGCTACAGGGTCGGTGTGAAAGGAAATAACAGTTGTAAGGAGTATACATTGGACTTGATCTCTATTGTATCCAATGAAACCATTAAGTGATCTCCAAAAACTAAAGCAAATGACACATATAAAGAGTGAAATGATGATGATGATGATGATGATAAAAGACCTGAGGCCAGAATAGAGATTCCAAAGTCAATAGAGAAACTAGAAATAAGGGGTATTTCTGCAAGCAAGGACACAACACAGAAGGTGAGTCCCACGTGTGCCCAAATACTTGACTGACTGGAAGGTTCATAGGCACAGGGGAGGCCCAGAGAAGTCCAGGCTGAAAAAAGCAGAAGTGCAAAATGGCAAGAGTTGGAGAGATATATAAGTAGCTGTAGACTGCAGGAGAGGCAAGTTTGCAGTTTGATTGTAGGTAACCATCTTCTAGAAAACAGCACAATCTTCAGGGGAGCATGACAGAATTCAGAGTTGCTTTAGCCACATCCCATATCTTTTGATAACGAAAACAGGAAAATTTGTAGCATTAGTTGTTACATAATGAAAAAATGAAGGCTGCAAATCAATGAGCTAAGCCAGGGGTAGACAAAGTATGGACCATGACATGTTTTTCTATGTCCCGCAAACTAATAATGGCTTTTAAATTTTAAACAATATGGTTAAAAAATAGAAGAAAAAGAAAAGAATGTAAGACACAGACTCTATGTGACCCTAATCCTAAAATATTTATTATCTACTTCAGAAAAAGATTTATTATGTACTTGCTGAACCCTAATCTAAGCCTCTTCTTAACAACCTAGAAAAGAAGAAAGAAGAGGAGGAGAAAAAACTAAACAAAAAGTTACCAGAAAGAGGGATATAAAGACAACATTAGAAATGGATGAAACAGAAAACAACAGAGACAATAAAGAAAACAAAAGTTATTTTTATAAGGTTAATAAAATTGATAAGGCCGGACACAGTGGCTCACGCCTGTAATCCCAGCGCTTTGGGAGGCCAAGGCAGGTGGATCACCTGAGATCAGGGGTTCGAGACCAGCCTGGTCAACATGGTGAAACTTCATCTCTACTAAAAATACAAAAATTAGCTGGGCGTGGCTGGGCGCGGTGGCTCATGCCTGTAATCCCAGCACTTTAGGAGGCCGAGGCGGGCGGATCACAAGGTCAGGAGATTGAGACCATCCTAGCTAACATGGCAAAACCCCATCTCTACTAAAAATACAAAAAAAAAAAAAAAAAGTAGATGGGTGTGGTGGCGGGCACCTGTAGTCCCAGCTGCTCCAGAGGCTTATGAAGGTAATAAAGCAAGACAATGGCGTGAACCCGGGAGGCAGAGTTTGCAGTGAGCCAAGATCACGCCACTGCACTCTAGCCTGGGGGACAGAGGGAGACTCTGCCTCAAAAAAAAAAAAAAAAAAAATTAGCCAGATGTGGTAGCAGGGGCCTATAATCCCAGCTACTCAGGAGGCTGAGGCAGGAGAATCTCTCTTGGAGCCGAGAGGCTGAGGCTGCAGTGAGCCGAGATCGCACCATTGCACTCCAGCCTGGGCGACAAGAGTGCAACTCTGTCTCAGAAAACAAAACAAAACAAAAATTTATAAATCTCTAGGACAAACTAAGAAGCAAAGAAAGAAAAATTGAAGGTATGGCTGGGCATAATGGCTCATACCTGTAATCCCAGCACTTTGGGAGGCCGTAGTGGGTGGATCTCTTGAACTCAGGAGTTTGAGACCAGCCTGGGCAACATAGTGAAAACCCATCTCTACTAAAAATGAGAAAAAACTACCAGGGGTGGTGGCACACACCTGTAGTCCTAGCTAGCAGGGAGGCTAAGGTGGAAGAATTGCTTGAGCCGGGGAAGTCAAGGCCACAGTGAGCCGAGATCAAGGCACTGTACTCCAGCCTAGGCAACAGAGTGAGACTCTGTCTGGCCCCGACCCAAAAAAAAGAAAGAAAAAAAAAAACACAGAGAATGAAGGAAGTCTCATCACCTCAGATGCGACAGATACTAAATAAATAATAAGAAAACACTATGAACAAGTTTTTTTTGGCCAATAAATTAAATAATTTAGGTAAAATGAAAAAAAAAATTGAGAGATATGAACTACCAAGCTCACTTAAGAACTAATATATAATCTGAATGTCCTTGTATATGTTAAATTGGATATACATTTGAAAATCTCCCCAGAAAGTAAAGTCCAGACTGAGATGATTACCTTTGTGAATTCTACTAAATATTTTAAGAATACATAACATTACTAAAATATGCATGAACTCTTTCAGAGAGTAGAAGAGGTGGGGGCATTTTCTAACTCATTTTTTTTTGTGGCCAACATTAATCTGATACCAATACCAGAAAAAGACACTACCAGAGAAGAAAACTATAAACCAATATTCATGATTAAAATAGGTATAATATTCCTTAGCAAAATATTATCCAATTAAATACAGCATTATATAAAAATATAGATATATCATGATCAAGTGTGGTTTATCCTAGGACTGCAAACTTAATAATTGAAAATGAATCAATATACTTTATGATATTAACTAAAAAATAGAAATAGTATTATTATCTCAACAGATACAAATATATCCTTTGACACATTCATCGATTTGTGATAACAGAACTCAGCAAACAAAATAAAAAGAAACTCCTTCAACATTATATAGAAAGTCTACAAACATTTGCAAAATCTCTACAGCTGTGATCATATTTACTGATGCCAGGCTGATTTACCCCGAGACTGGGAACAAGGTAAGGTACTTCCATTATTACTTCTACTCAATATTGTATTAGGAAGTCCTGATCAGTGCAATAAAGCAAGACAAAATGCATTGAAATAAGAAAGCATTGTGTCACAGATGATGTGATCATCTATATAAAAAATCCTAAGAAATCTACAAATGAGCTACTATAAGTAATAAACAATGAAAATGTATAATATTCAAGGTCTACATACAGAGTTAATTCTATTTCAGTAATGGTAGCATTAACAATTGAAAAGGAATTACAAAGATACTATTTTATAATGGCATGACAATATGAAAAACTGAGGGTTGAATTTAACAAAAATATATACAAAATCTATATAATGAAAATAACAAAACAAGAGAGAAATCAAAGATTTAAATAAACAGAGTGGTATACGATGTTGACGAATTTAAAGGCTCAATATTAAGATGTCCATTTTCTCCGTATTGATATACAGATTGGATGCAATTGAAATAAAACTGCTGCTTCTCTCATTTGGGTGTGTACTAAAGAATTCACAGATGAGACAGGATGAGAGCATTTTTATCATGATAAAGACAAAATTCTATTTTCAATCCCATTTTTCATAAGCCTTCTACAAATATTCAACATTCCTTAGGGAATATATTTTAGTTATGTCAATGAATTTGGCATGAGTATCTTTTATCTAGAATAGTCCTGGAAGAAAATTGCTCATCAGAAGAAATTTGAAAAGATACTTGGACCATGACCTGTAGAATTACTTATGCCTCATTCACTTCCATGGCATCACTCACATTATTTTTCACCATATAACCCTTCATACTGAAACACAGTAAGGCAATATGACAGGATTCACTGGTCTGTCTTACCACATACCCTTCTACTTGGCCTAACAAAAATGACAGAATAGCTTACTGAAGACTCAGTTATTGTGCCAGCTAGTAGACAACACATTGCAAGGTGGGGACAACATCCCACAAGACTTGGTATGTGCTTTTAACAGGAACCAATATATAGTGCTGTTTCTCCATCAGAACACTGAGCTCCAGGAAGGAATGGAAGTGTAAACACGTGCATCACCATTATGCCAAATAACTCATGTGCAAACACAATGTTTTCCATGGGTGCACATTTGATCTCTGTTTACGTAGAAATAAGAATGTTTGCACCAGGGTAAATGAAAATGATTCCAGTGAACTGGAAGCTGAGACTGCCACCTGGCCATCATAAAATATTCTCTTTGTCTTCAGAATCACGCATTTGCACCATTATTGTGTCCATGGAAGGTTTCTTCCTTCCTCGATCTCTTCTCTTACCCTCTACTTTCCTTCTTTATTTTTTTATTCTGGTTGGCATAGATTTCCTTGATCTATGGATTATTGTGTTTCTTCAGCTGTGACAATTCTTCAGTCATTATCTGTTTATAAATTCCCTCTTTTCCATTCTCATTATTCACTTCTGGGACCCAGGGCTGATTAGTGTTCCTCCATACACTTCCATATTTGCTATCCTTTATTGTCCTATGCTGCATTTTCTTTCAGATGTATGTTCTAGCTCAAGCATTCTCTCTTTGACTGTGTCTAATCTTTTTTAACCCATCCAGTGTTTTATCATTTTTGATAGCCTTTGGTTGATAGTACACATTGGCAGGATTCCACATTTATTCATCTATTTTATGCATGGTTTTATTCTAAATCTATTATTTCTAATTAAAAACAAAAAACAAAAAACAAAAAACTAGATGCCGGTCTGGGTGTGGTGTCTCACGCCTGTAATCCCAGCACTTTGGGAGGGAGAGGCGAGCAGATTGCCTGAGGTCAGGAGTTTGAGACCAGCCTGGCTAACATGGTAAAACCTCATCTCTACTAAAAATACAAAAAGTTAGCAGGGTGTGGTGGCCCATGCCTGTAGTCCCAGCTACTTGGAAGGCTGAGGCAGGAGAATCGCTTGAACCCAGGAGGCAGAGGTTGCAGTGAGCTGAGATTGTGCCACTGCACTCCAGTCTGGGCAACAGAGCAAGACTCCATTCCAAAGGGGGGAAAAAATACTAGATGCCTTGGTTTACTTATATATATATTATCTTTGTTTATGTTGGCTTTCACTACTAGTGTTTTCTTTGTGATTTATCAGTTTTAATTATCAGATAATAATGGTTAATTAATTTTAATTTAAAATTTTGACTCAGGCCTAAAGAAGACATACTTTTCTTGAAAATAATTCCTGCTGGAATCCAAGGCAAAACCTACCTGCTACTACTTTATTCCTCCCAAAGCAGTTCCAGCTTCATGCTTGAGTCTCAGATTTAGCAACTCTACCTTATAGCTTGTTTGGGGCCCTTTGGAGTACCTGGGAAGCCACACTGCTCAAAGTCAAGTCAGTCCCCTAACCTAACTTTATGGCCCATCAGGCTTCTTCTCAGGACTAAAGAACAATAAAAAACATTGTGCCAGGTATTTAAACCTTAATAGTTAGCATTTGAATGCATATTTATTTCTCTATAATGGAGTCTATATATTGCTCCACATACATCTGTTGTTATTCCCATAACTACCAAATTCAGGTTGTCCAACATTCATAGAGTGTATGGCGGTGAACAACACTTAACATTCATGCAATGTTTTCTACACTCCTAAAACTGTCCTCAGCACTTTACATTCATTATCTCACTTAATGAAATAACCGTCCAATGAGGTGTTTGCTATTATTATTATTGACACTTTATGGGAAAGAAAACTGAGACTTAACTTAAATAACTTACCCAAAGTTATACAGATAACAAGTGGCTAGTCAAGTTACCGAACTCCAGCTGTTTGGCTCTCAGTCCAATGTGTGAATATTTTTAATAGAAGTACATTCTGCATACAGTTGTAAGTGAACTGTTTAATCAGTTTTGATAAATACATATCAATATGAAGAATATTTCATCCCCCAGAAATCTCCCCCGACTAAGAAGGAACTATTGCTTTGTAATCTAGCATCATAAATTAGTTTTGTCTATTTACGGCTTTCAAATAAATACGATCATACAATACGTAGTTTGGGGGTCTGGGTTCTTTCACTCACACAAAAAATTTTGAGATTCATTTTGCTGCATATATCACAATCCATTCTATTTTCAAATGATAGACATTATTTGACTGATTGTATAGACCAGAGTTTGATAATTCACTTTCTTTCAGATGCACATCTGGGTGATTTCCAGTTTGGGGTACGTGTGTCAAGTTAGTCCGACATAGTTTCATGAGTGCTGGCTGAAGATGTGGAACCCCTGGTTCAGAGCCAAGGCATGGCAACAAGCACAATCATTATGTTTGCACTGGGCCCCACCCCACAACCCCTTCAAATCCAGTGGGGGTAATGTAGAGTGGTCTATGTGGATGCAGAAGGCACAATGAGTTTGTGTTACATCAGTCAAACTCTGAGCTTTAGAAATTCAAATCTTTTATAAAGGACTTTAAGCAAGCCGATCTGACCTTCACTCCAGAGAGAGATATTATCTGTATTATATTCGCCAGTAAGCAAAGTTCCCTATACTCCAAGGGGATACCTTATCTGTATCATCTGGGACTATTTGCCACGGAAACATCTTGAAAAGGTAATCAGTGCTTCTATTTGCAAAATAAGCAGAAACAAGAGAGGCCAATGGAGGACTGCCCCCCCAACTGGGCTATCATGAATAAGTCGATGTGAATATTTCTGCACCAGAGTTTTGTAGACATATGTTTTCATTTCTCTTGGATAAATGCTTAGGAGTAGAGTTGTATAGGACAGGTCGGTATGTGCTTAACTTTTAAAGAAGTGTTCTAAAGTAGTTATAGCATTTGCATTCTAACAGCAATACACAAAGTGCTGGCTCCTCCATATCTTCTCTGATGTTAGATCTTATCAATCTTTTTCATTTTATTTCTGTGTAGTAGAATTTCATTATGGTTTAATTTGCATTTCTCTGGTGAATTATGACAAAGATAATTTTTCTTGTATGCCTACTGGCCCACTGTATGAAATCTAACAACTTTCCTTGCCAAACATCTTAGAAGCTGAACATCCCAGATAACCTAAATTTTCTACTGGAAGAACACAGTAGTTCAGAAGGCCACAGGAATAGGGCCAAAATTTAATTGTTTATTAAGAAAAGATTATATAGGCTGCAACCATTAAACTATACTTTATAAGATCACAACTACTTCCAAGTAGTTTTTCATTCTTAATTTTATATTTACTTATTTATTTGAGATGAAGTCTCTCTATAGTATCCAGGCTGGCCTTGAATTTCTGGGCTCAAAGTAATCCTGCCTCAGCCTTTGAGTAGCTGCAACTACAGACATGCATCATCATGCCCATCTCACTACTTCCAAGTTGTAAACTGCAGCTAATTCTGTGCCATTTAATACATACTTTAAGGAGCCAGTTAGAGCACAATTTTTCTTTTGTGGTTTCCAAATGAGCTAAAGGAAACAGCTTGTAAGATATTTAAATTATATTTCCCTAAGGGTTTAAACTTTTTACATGGAAAAATTAGGCATTGCTTGTTTTATTTTTAAATTGTGTTAACTCTTTAATGCCAGGGAGATACCACTTCTTGTATCATTGTTTATGGTTTACAAGAGTAGAGCAAAATACTTTGGTTCAAATTCCAGCGCTGCCAGATGCTAGCCAAGTGACTTTTCAGCAAGCCACTTAACAAACCTCTGAGAACTTTGCTTTTATCTTTCTCTGTAGTAGATTGTAAATATTACCGCTCTGTCAACTCTACTGAGTTGTAGGGAGGATCAAATGACACAGGAGTATTAAAACAATTTAAAGTCTCTAAAGTGCATCTCATAAAAAAGACAAATCTGTACCCAGACATATGGAAAAATATTCAACCTTGCAAGTTTTCCAAGAAATACAAATCAAAATAGAGATAACATTTTAGTAGTTTTGCCAATGGCTGAATAAATTAGTAGAGTGCTTTCAGAAAATGGCTTAGCAATATATTTCAATTGTCCAAAAATGTTTGTACTCTGAATCAGTAATGATAAAAATAGGTAATGTGCATTTTATTGTCATTTACCACAGGCTTCCTATGTCAGGCATTGGACCAAGCACTTCACATGTATTAACTCATTTAGTGCTTCTGTTTAAAACACAAAACAAAACAAAATAAAACCCTATCAGATAATTATTATCATCAACGTTTTAGAAATTAGAAAACAGGCACAGAGATGCAAAGTCACTTGTGTTAGGCTTCATAGCTAATGAGGCAGGAACTGAAATTGATTTAAGGCAATTTAGCTTCCAAGTCTTTGTTCTTTACTACTCCATTTAACAACTTCTAGAAATGGGCCGGGCATGGTGGCTCACGTCTGTAATCCCAGCACTTTGGGAGGCGGAGGCGGGTGGATCACGAGGTCAGGGGATCGAGACCATCCTGGCAAACACGGTGAAACCCCGTCTCTACTAAAAATACAAAAAAAATTGGCCGGGCGTGGTGGCGGGCGCCTGTAGTCCCAGCTTCTCGGGAGGCTGAGGCAGAAGAATGGCATGAACCTGGGAGACAGCGGAGCTTACAGTGAGTCGAGATCGCGCCACTGCACTCCAGCCTGGGTGACACAGCGAGACTCCATCTCAAAAAAAAAAAACCACTTCTAGAAATGCATCCCAAGAAAGCAATCTCCCTCAAAAAGAAGAAGCAAGAGTTGAGTTATATCCTGATGTGTTTTAAACATACCTGCAAACTTCGTAAATAATTTTAGTGCAATTTCTGCAAACGATAGTATATGAAGTCACTGGGTTATTATATAACACTTTAATCAAGAAAATTAACAACAGATATAATATGTATGTTTCATAAAATTAAAAATACATTTTAAAGGTACCCGAATTTCTTATTATTATTCTGGGGTCACAGAATTACCAGAGTTGGGGGTTTTGCCTGTGCTAGCATTGTAAGTTTCCCCCTTTTGTGCTGAAGTGTATAGAAATCATTAGGACAAGTAGTTACTAGACACCTAATGTCTGACTGTGTGGCTGTTAGGGACCACACAGGACCATAAGTGGTAGGCAAACATCTTCCCATGAGTGACAAGACCAGCCACAAACTCGAGTGTTATCATGAGCAGTTCTGTCTTTTCATGAGCAAGCACTCATGAATGCACACTTTTCATGAGTAAGTACTCGTTAATCGTACAGAGCGAATGAGACATCATTCACCATTTTAATGAAAGAACACACACTATTGTGTTAAAATCACAAGAACATTAAAAACAGGTAACAATCACACAGGCTGTCCCAGGAGAAAAAAAGTTGAGCCAAAGTTAGGCACTCTCCCAGACTTATGACCTCTGTAGATTTTCTCCATCAGAGAAGTGACAGCTCTTTTTCAAGGACAGCCTTTTCTTTGCCCATATTCTTTCCCTACTCTTGGATAACAAAATAACTAGCCATTGAATGGCAGAGACGCACTCCTTGGTGGACCAACTCAAAACAGCACAAAGCCTAGAGTAATGAGCTCCTTTTAGAAATGATGGTATGAGCTCCTTTCAGAAACTCGTGTTTTCTGTCCCAGAACACAGAAGCCTGTAGACATATATGTCACTCCGTATCTTTTCTTTGCTGCTGTAGTGGCTGAAGCTGGGTACTAAATGTTTTGCACATCATTTTCCCTATGAGAGGTCTCAACCCAGGTGGACAGCTTGGAACAAAAGAAACAAAAAGAAACGGCCAGGAGCGGGTCTGTAATCCCAGCACTTTGGGAGGCCAAGGCAGGTGGATCATGAGGTCAGGAGATCAAGACCATCCTGGCTAACACGGTGAAACACTGTCTCTACTAAAAATACAAAAATTAGCCGGGCATGGTGGCGGCTGTAGTCCCAGCTACCTGGGAGGCTGAGGCAGGAGAATGACATGAACCCGGGAGGCAGAGCTTGCAGTGAGCCGAGATTGCCCCACTGCACTCCAACCTGTGCGACAGAGCGAGACTCTTGTCTCAAAACAAAAACAAAGAAAAAAAAAACATAAGGCTTTGAAGCCTGCCAGACCTTGTTTTGGATTCTGGCTCTGCCACTTTCTAACCGGCGACTGATCATGAGCATGTCATGTCATTAACCTCGCTGAGCCTGAGCTGCCATTTTCTGCTGTGTGACCTTGTGCAGACTGCTGTCTTCCTGCGCTTCCATTTACTCATTTATAAAATAGCAAAAATAATCTCAGAGGGGAGTAAAACAGATCAACCCTTCTCAACTAAAAACTGTGGATAAAAATGGGACTTTTGAAGATCACTATCATCTGTGCAAAGTGCTTAAGTGAGTGACCAACGCATAGCAAAGTGTTCAATATTGCTTACTGTACTTATTTTTCAAAAGATGCACAAAATTAAAATCTTCAGGGTAAAACTTCCAAAAATAGAATTTTTTTTAATTTGTCGATTTGAATTCACCTACAGGAATAGGTGTTTGCAGGAAGAGACATCATCATTTAAGAAAGTACCCAGTAACCATGGGTTATTTTATTTTTTTTTACTCTTAGGGTTTTAACTATTTATGTAATTTCTTCTTCATAACACATGAAATGCAATAATTCTTCATAACATAAGAGCATCATATAAGAGAACTGAACGTAACAATGATCAATGCAGAAAAGATGTGGTCAAAGCTGAGAGGCTGATAACATTTCTTAGTCCTCTATTCCTGTAAATTCATTTTAAAGGAACAAATGGCTAATATATTACAGTTTATTGAATTCTGGGATTTCCACATTTTTCCTTAAAGTGAGAGCACTTGTCAACTCAAATATATGCAGATGTTGCTAATTTCTTTTTGTGTCTTGTGGAAAACAACATAATGGGCTTCTGAAACATTGATCACATGCAGCCCAAAAGATCCTACACAGCCTCTGATTCAATCTCTTTGTGCGGAATAGTCTTGCAACAAAAGACGATGCTTCAGTGTTGTAAGTGTAGCAAGCTGAGCACCTTTAGGAAAACACAAGCACAAATCGTCTCCTCCTTCTCCTCCAGTCTGATCAATTGCATTGAAATGTTTTATGCAAAGCAGATTTTTGTTTTTAAGCCTGGAAAGTAAAATTAGTGGTTTCTCAACAACCACTTGTAGTTCCAAAACAAGTAGTTCCTCAACAACTACTTGTTAAACTCCTACTCTAAGCCCGATACTGGCCTAGGGCTGGGGATGTGAAGATGGGGATCAACAGATATGTGAGCAGCTTGTTTGATGGAGCTTGAAGCCGAGTATGAGAGAGACATTCACCTCATATGCACACTGAGGAGCACAGTGTCACAAACAGGCGTGTGTTTCTCAGGACAGAAAGGTGGCAGAGCAGATGGCAAGGAACCTGCCCTAGATCGTGGTGGGAACTTCATTAGAGACTTCCTTAAAGAGTTGACACTGAGATGTGAAGGATGAGTGACTGTCAAAAGTTGTACTGGGAAGAAAAAAATATAGGCAGAGAAATAGCATATACGAAGGCCCTGTGGCAAGAAAAATGCAGACACCTCTAGAGAACTAGAACATCAGAGTCCCAGGAGTATGAGATAGGGCTTTGCTACCAGGTGCCCCACAGACCATGCTGAGGTTTTAGTCTTGTAGAAACCTGATCAACATGGAGAAACCCTGTCTCTACTAAAAATACAAAATTAGCCAGGTGTGGTGGCACATGCCTGTAATCCCAGCTACTCGGGAGGCGGAGGCAGGAGATTTGCTTGAACCCGGGAGATGCAGGTTGTGATGAGCCGTAATCGCACCATTGCACTCCAGCCTGGGCAACAAGAGCAAAACTCCATCTCAAAAAAAAAAAAAAAAAAAAAAAAAAAAAAAAAAAAAAAAAAAAAAAAGAAAGAAAAGAAAGAAACAACATATGGTACGGCCAAAGAAATGTCTTAAATATTGAGGAATTAGTTTTACATGTTAAAAATAGCACCAATCTAGACATTTTGTGCTTCTTAAAACTCACTAACACTTATTTGGCAATCTCAAAACTCATCCAAGGAAAGAAAGAATCTATTGATATAAAGTGTGTGCTGGAAGCATGATTTATAGTCACGTTAACAGCCATACAGGCAGACATTAGAAGTCCAATAACTGCTTGTCGTAGTGATTTCTGTACACTTCAGCACAAAAAGAGAACTGTTTCAGCTTGGTTCTTGGCATCTTTTTCTTTGTATTCTTTTTTTTTATTTAATTTAATTTTAAAACGTAACTATTTATTATAAACTTGACCAGAACCTGTGTGTAATAGTTCCATTTTTTCTCTAATAGAAAGCAATCACATCTTGTAATCCAACATTTTCCTTCCATAGTAAATTGCCCACTTCTGTCAGTGCATTGGACCACTTTGGTAGCTCAATTTACAACTGCTGCTCCAAAAGTCCTTTGAGTTTCTTAAAGGTATTATTTTGTACCACCTTGGTTTCACACAATTTCAGTCTCCACCATCTGCTTTAACAAGACTGCCGGCTTGTGTCTGCCCTACCCTAAATGGACAGAAGGTCCCAAGCAAATGAGATCTATTCAGAGAGAATTTTATAGTCAGGGCTACAGTTCCCTCTTGTATAACGATGCTGCCTTTGAGACAACGGGTTTGAGCTCTCTTTTCTCTTTGTACAAACGGCTAGCTTTTTATCATTATAACAAAGTTTGAACATAAACTGGAAAATACTGCCCTATTTTAATTTCAAGAAAGGAGAAAAGAAACAAGGTCAGCTCACTTCTCCACTATAGCTGTTTATCAGTGCGGACCAAAAGGGATCAATCCAGGATCATTATCAAACATGTTCTACTACAAGCCCTTATGTGCCTGGGTGTCACAGACTGAGGAAATTGCTACAGAAGCAAAACTACGAAGTGACCAAAAAATGACAAAGTATCTATTTGTGTTCAGTTTTCCAAGGGTCTTGGGAGACAACTAGGCATGAGAGGAGAAACAGCATAGGGATAAATAAGCTCTATGTACCATTGGGTTGATCCATCTGAAGCACAATTTCATCATGTGTATAATGGAAATAATAACCTCTCATGGACAGTCAGGGCTGCTGTGATCATCTCTGCTGACTATATATTCCTGGAAAAATTGTCTACTGTTATGTTCTAGCTCAGCCTCTTGTTTCTTTCACACACTAATCACAACTTGTGATTATTTTCCATATCTGCTTTTGGTTTTTCTTTCTGCCTCCTGTACTGGAATAAAAGCTCCCTGAAAGCAAAGACCTTGCCTGTGTTCTCTGGCTCAGCACAGACACTGGCCCAGTGCAGCTCACTTGTCATTCACTTGTTGAGTAAATAAATGAGTGACAGAGTACATGAGTAAATGAGTGCATGCACTTAGTTGTTGGCATTATTAAATTTTTCTCGTTGGTAGCTACACTCTTAGAGAAGTCACAAAGTATCTCCAAGGTTGTTGTCTTTTTTATTAACCTGTAAAAAGAGGGCATTACTTACCCTGACTATCTCACAAGGCTGATATGGGGATCAAGTAGAATAACATAAACATATACAAGTGTTTTGTTATGTGCCTAGCATGATATAAGGCAATAGGTATTTAAGGTAAAGGAAGAATAATGCTTTATATGAAAATAAAGGAAAGATGGACTATTTAAATCATGGAGGAGCCTGACTTTTCTTTCTTTTTTCTTTTTTTTTAAACGAAGGCCAAAAGTAGGATCAGTCACCACTATCAACAAAGACAACCACAACAATGGCACCTAAACGCATTGGGCGCCCTCTATCCCTACCAGGTATTGCTCTATTTAATTCTTGTGAATGAGCCCATATAGTAGGGACCCTGCTTTACAGATGAGGGGATGGGAAAGACCGTTGGGAATGTCTGAGTAACTTGCCCATGGTGACACAGTAACAGAAACAGCTGGGATTCAAACCCAGGGAATCTGACTCAAGTCTTAACTTCTTTCATGAACAAACTAGTGAGACTGAAGCAGGCAGCTTGAATACTGTGTTTCTACACCAGTGAGGCTGTATTTAAAGCCAGCACCCAGCTTTCAGTGCCCAGGATGGTAAACAATAAATACTATTTGAGGACGAGAATGCAAAAATTAGCAGCCTCCATATGTGTTCGCCCACATACCTGGATCTCCTCTTCACAGAATCAGGGAGACAAAGTTAGAATAGCTCTAGAAAGTTTTATCTGTATGTATATATATATATTTGATATTTATTTTGTGATCACATTTTATTCTGTAGAAAAATAAATATGATGCTGCATATACCATAAAAACCTAAAATGATTTTAGTATCCATATTTCTCTTTGGTGGGTGGTGGTGGTGGGGAGAAAGCCTCCATTGCTAGAAACTCTTCTAAGGAAGGCTATATTCTACTCTAACTTGCTTGATGATACTTGATAAGTCATTCCACAACCCTTTCTTATACCTACTAAAATGATTCTAAGCATCCAATTTATAATACTTCTATTGCTTATAAGAGGCACTTTGTTTACAAGAACTGTTGCCGAGAAGACGCATATGCATTAATTTCCCTAGTTCAGGAATTCCTTCTCATTAACAGCCAAGCCTGACAGACTTTCTGAATATGGAAAGGCCGTAACTCCCAATTTTAAAGATGTTGCCTGTTGGAGTTACTGAGAAAGAAATGACACACAGTTCAAATAATTATGGCTTCTAGCATTTATGGAAAGAGCTTTGCCTGAATACTCCCGGGCTTTCTAGTTGGTGTTCCACTGCTTGGCTTGCTTCGGCACAGAATTAAACACAGTTGCCGTGGGTGATGTAAAGAGCTATGTGGCAAGAAACAAACTGAGGGAGTGCGCTCTGAATTAAAATGGCATTCAGTAGAGACCCCTTTTTATGCTTTGAAGAGTTGGTGGCTGAAGGAAAAATTTATTTACTGCAGGGTCCATCTATAAACCTCTATTTCATAAGGCTGAAGATATCCAGTCTCCATTTGGGCATCTGGTCAAGATTTGGGAAAATGAGGTTTGTGAGTAAAATCAACGATCTGGCTTGCCATCCATCTACTTTGCTTGTACTTCAGTTAGTGTCATATGATAATATTCTAACATATTAATATATCAACAAATGTGCCTTTCATTTCTTCCCCACCATTTATTTTCTAACCATAGTAGTTTCAGAACTCTTCTTCATTGCTTTTGGGAAGGATGGTTATAATAAAACACAGAAGAACAATGGAAGCAAAAAGAAAATAATAATAATAAATAAACGACTGACATTTGTGCTCTAAAAGCCATTGTTACGTGGTCAGTACTTGGCTCTCTGCTTCAAAAATACTGAAGTATTCAGGACATGAAGTGTATGCCATATACAAAAAAAAAAAAAAAAAAAAAAAGGAAGGATTTGAATGGATCTAAATTAGTCTCCTCTCCCAGCCTATTAATAAGACATTCAGGAGCGACAGATGAGAAGAGAGAAACTAACAGGGTATGTAAAAGTTAAATGCTGGTATAAGCTCCTGAAGAGCTCCTAGGCTCTGCAGAGCCAGTCAGTACAGTTGCCACTAGGCACATGTGGCTGTTTACATTTTAAATAATTTAAAAAGTCTGTTCCTTAATTGCATTAGTCATGTTTCAAATGCTCAGTAGTTGGATAATAAAATATTTCTGTCATTGTAAAAGGTTCTGTTGGGCAAGGCTGGTCTAAAGCAAGGGATCATTTGTTTACTGTCCATTTGTTTATATATTGTGGTTGCCTTGTGTTATGGGAACAGAGTAGTTGTGTCAGAAATAGCCTGACCCATAATGCCTCAAATATTTACTACCTGCCCTTGAGAGGGAAAGTTCACTGACCTGATCTAAAGGGATAGATACTGAGCAAAAGTTGTACTGCTATGGCCCTATTTGGGGGGGGGGTTTGAGACAAGGTCTCACTCTGTCACCCAGGCTAGAGTGCAGGCAGTGGCGTGATCACAGCTCACTGCAGCCTCAACTACGTAGGCTCAAGTGATCCTTCCATCTCAGCCTCCCAATGTAAGTAGCTGGGACCACAGATATGTGTCACCACTTCTGGCTATTTTTTTTACTGTCTGTAGAGACAGAGTCTTGCTATGTTGCCCAGGATTTGGCCTTATTTTTTAAAAATACAGTATTAAAAAATGTATTTTACTCCTTTAAAACAAAAACAAAAAACTGAAGAGCTCCTATGTTCTAGAACCTCCAGTAACCATTGTCACAGGAACGACCTGGAGGTCATCGAAACCATGGTTGTACCTGGAGAAGCCCTGAGGTCAGGACCAAGAATCCATGTGGCAGTAGCCCTCACATCTTCACTCCTAAGGGCAGGAGTGGACAAGGTGCATTCCCGGAGATGGATTCATGGCTAGTGAAAAATCATGCATGCCAAAGGCTCAGAGCAAAGCCTCACAAATAATTTTCAAGTCCTGGACTTTAAAAGAATCTCTTTGTAACTAAGGTCTAGGCCTGTGGACCATGTGGAATAAGGGGTTTTAAAAAGATTAAATTTCTACAAAACACTGGGATGGAGATTCAAAAAACAACGTGAAGTTATAGAAAATAACCAAAAGTTCAATTTTTTGCACTAGTAATTTTATGATTTGAGATTTGTACCTATTACAATACAAAGCCATACAGAAGGCTATGCTAATTGCTGTCCTCAGAATCAAGCATTGTCTAATCATCTTGCTTATCTTCGCTCAGAATTATCCAGTGGAATAATTGGCAATTAACATAGGTGGCGATATGCTTCCCTTGAAAAGAGGTTACATTTTGTTCTTAAATGCCTTTAAAAAATTTATTGATTTTTAAATAATACAAGAAGATAAACTTTCATATTTTAGTGACTTAAAAGCAAACCCAGAGAGTTAGCATGACACTTACTATGACTTAATGTTACACTAAAGTCTATTTTTAACAATTACACATGAAAAATTAAAGTCTAGAAATATAATTACCTTTTATGGGCATAGAATTTTTATTCAATACCTTACATTACAAAAAGGATTTAAAGAGGTTTCCCAAAAACAATGAGGATTGTAGATGTGACATTCAGACCATTTTAACTTGAAGAATCCTATGTTAATTGGTATTCCATGTATCTAAATGTTATTAACAAACTTACCCAATCAGTTGCTGTAGAATGCCTTACTAAATCCTCAAAGCTATAGACCTTAGCCTTTCTGTGAGGATTTACTATTTAACACTCATTTTTAAATAAATTAATTAACAAGCAAAAATTCTTAATAATTTGACACATTTCCAGTTCCCACAATTAGAAACAAGCCATTTATGGAGGTAGGTAGGGGAAGATTTAAGGGTGATGGTAGCAAGAGAGATGTCAACCAAGACTCCGATATTTGGAGATGAGTCAGAGAACCAAAAATTTAACAAAGAACCACATTAACACCATAAAAAAGGATGAATTCGTGTCCTTTGCAGGGACATGGATGCAGCTGGAAACCATCATTCTCAGCAAACTATCGCAAGAACAGAAAACCAAACACCGCATGTTCTCACTCATAGGTGGGAACTGAACAATGAGTCACTTGGACTCGGGAAGGGGAACATCACACATCGGGGCCTATTATGGGGAGGGGGGAGGGGGGAGGGACTGCACTGGGAGTTATACCTGATGTAAAGGACAAGTTGATGGGTGCTGATGAGTTGATGGGTGCTGACGAGTTGATGGGTGCAGCACACCAACATGGCACAAGTATACATATGTAACAAACCTGCACGTTATGCACATGTACCCTAGAACTTAAAAGATAATAATAATAAAAAATTTAAAAAAAAACACATCATCCTATGCATGCTCACAGAGATTAAATCATAATTAATCTGTGGCAAGCCTCTATTTAAGAAAGCACAAAGGTGTAAAAATACATTTGACATTGCTTCTCATCAAAAATGTTTCAAAAAAGTCTTTGAGTACCAAAGGGTTAGACATTAGTTATCTATAACATTGTGTTGTGGATTCCTCAATCATGTTAAGTAAATTAGGTGCTGCAATAAAACATCTTTGTGACAATTAAAGGTCAACTCAGAATAGAATAATAAAATGACAGTGAGCATAAAAACGAATCACATAATCATCAATTATTTCTGCACATATATTCTGAGCACTTGACTTTAAGTGTAATTCCTTTGTCTTGATAGTCTTGTTAACAAATTATATAGGCTCTAATGAGCCTGGGTCCTGGTGAAAATGAAAGACTTAAGAAATACGTGGTTTATTCATTAACAGCATTTATCAACAGGCTTTTTGTTAGCTCCACTGAAAAGAGGACTTCAACTATTAGCTCTGAGAAGTGAAGTGTAAAGAAAAACACAGCTTAAGAATTCTGACCTTCCGAAATGCAGACATTTATCAGAGTATGCTCTTTAGCCCTTGATATCTTTCCACAGTAAGCAGGGGTTGATTAGGGACACAAATCAAAACTGAATTTGCTTATTGTGTGACGTGAAAGCAGTAGCAATGAACTATGAAGGCTTGTTGCAAAAAATGTATGTCACCAATTTATTCATCTTCTGTCATCTCAAAAGAAAAACAAATCTCTGAACGTTAAATTGTCCCATCATCAGATGATGGATTTGTAAATGCTGAGTTCCTGCTTTTCAGCAAGGAGGTAACTCTAATGAATCACTATTCACCAAGTGGCATTTCATAGAACGGTGATATTAGTTAGACAAATGTTCTGGGTAAGTCATGAGTTATGACTGATAAGTCATAAGATGTTGCTCAGTCATAGGCAAACATATTCAGGTTCTCAGAACCTCCTTCTGAGTTTAAAACATGAATTTGGGAGCTAAAATATTCGATGCTATTAGACATGTAAGGATACAGCTTCCCAGAAGAAGATGAGCAAACTTTGGGATATGAGATGTTGAGTGTTACAATCTTGGGGATGCCATTAGCTATGTAAGGATACAGCTCTTCAGAAGAAAATAAGCAAACTTTGGGATATGATGCTCTCCATAATGCAGCGTGTGTCCAAGTGTCACTGGGCCTTGGACACACACTCTGTGTTAAAGCACCAAAATTCCTTAAGCCTTGAGCTTCATGTTTCACTCATAGCATAACATGGTATGATGCCTGTCTGCAAACTCTTTGATACTCAATACTCCACTCTATAGTGTGCACCCCAGTAAAAATTCTTGTCTATATTTATGTACTTGTTTTCTTATTGGAGTTGATATATATCCTGATCTCTAAGAAGTGACGCAGACAAAAAGATCTTCATGTATTCCTCACAGGCCACTGAATTCAACCCAGAACAGCAGAAAATTTCCATTGTTAGCTACTACTATGTGCTAGTAAAATTTCAGACCCTTTATTTAAATTATCTCATTTAATCCACTCAACAATTTTGAATGTAAAGTTTTACTAGTCTCACTTCAAAAATAAGAAATGACTTTGAGAGGTTAGAAACACGTTATCTAAGCTATCACAGGCATGTGTGGTTAGGGATGTCCTTAGAGAAGAAGCTTAGACCTTTTTGATTCCAAAACCAAGGGTTCCTTAACCACTGTGGTATAATGTTCCTGACCCCGAGATGGCCTCAATCTCTCTTTGCAGCGATATCACTTCATTTGTGTAATGTTCCTTATTTCGTTGACCCTTAGTATTTCCACTGAAACTTATTATTCCCAAAGAGGTCATACTCTAAACTGGTATTTGTGCCAGCAGCATCCTGGCAAGTCTCAAGGGTGAACACAGTCAGCTGGTGGGCTGTGGGTACGGGAACACAAATACAACCCAGAAAAAAAATCACATCTGATCCTTCTGCCTGCAAATGATAAATGGTATGTGGCAAACTCTCCAGCAGAGATGACTGTGTGTATAGCTAGCACTGTCTCCATGAGAAAACGTAGCGCTTCTATGAAGTAGCATGAACAGCATTAATGCCTGTCAAATGGAAGTTGTGTTTTCTGTGATAGCTTGGACAACCACATACTTACTGAACTGCTTTTGCGCTGAGTGGTGACAGCCAACATATCCCATGAGCAGGATGGCTCACTGCGAATGCTTGATCTATATCAATGGTTATTAGGCTACTCCGAAGGAAGGTAAGAGGAAGAATGTCTAGCTCTCAGATTGTCACATCCTGGGATTTGGTATCAAGGAAAGTAGGGATGTTCTTGAAATACTAAAGAATGTGATAAAATCCCTTGCTTGGAGGAGACTTTAAGTGAACATGGATAATTTACAGAAATAAAGATGACATAGTTGTTCAGGTCATTTTCTGTAAGAATTCATGCACATCTAGCCCCAAGTAAAATTATGAAGTATGAACAGCCTATCTCATGTTTCTTAATGAATATTTTTCAATAATTATTATTCCTCTCACGACTTTGCATTTTCTTGTGATTTTAGAACTCATGGTTATACTCTGACCTCAGGAATTTGCTCTCTCCAAATAGTATGGGTCTCATTCCTCATCTTTAAAACTTGTCAAATGGCTGATTCGGTGTTGGTGTACTTGCAGCTAATATATAACAAATATAGTTTAGTATGGCTAAGGAGGCTACCCAGTCCAAAAGAAAAAAAAAAAGGTTTACATTTTAATTTGTGCTCACATCTTAAGAGTGAATGTTATATGAATAAGACTTCCTTTTTCCTTAGCAGAGCCAAGTCACAGAGAGAGCTCTGTGAAGGGGGCTATGTTCTACAGTCCTCAGATAAAAACACTCATTGTATTCACAGTGCAGATCTTCAGTGCCAGACTACTCAGACAGTCTGCTCATCTGGGTGCCCTTTCTAACACGCCTGTCCTAGTGTTTTAAAAACTAGTTACCAAAGCATGTAACCAGGTTACCTTTCCCACTGATTCTTCACTTCCAAACTGAAGAATACTTAAATGTAAAGATTTTTTAAATAGTATTTTTTGGAATACTATCAAAGAAAGATGTACGTATGGTTGGATTTGGAAAAAGGAAGGACAAGAAAAACAAATAAAATATGACCACCATATCCATAGGTGGAAGAGTAACAGATATGAAATGGTAACAATATCTACCTCCGTTCCGTATGGTAGCTCATCACAAAGAAAAGTGACGAGGAAGGAAAAAGGAAGGTGAGAATATACAAATAATTTGGGTACACTGATAATTTAGTGAATGTGATTACAAATATTCACATGGAAGAAGCATGGTAGTTAGGAAGACACAAACACTTCTATTTCCATTTTTGTAAGGTAGAGGCTTGCATAATGACCTTACTAGTTTGTATAAACCCAAATTCTCAACGATCAGCCTGAAGCATGGCTCCAGATAAAACAGCCTGTGTTTAAGCTCATAAAAGTCAGAGGTATGGCCTCAGATTGGGACAATCCTAACGTCCATCAATCGATTCCACCTTCCATACACTCTACAGAACACCAAATGTCAGAAAGAACTCAGGAAAACTGTCATCAATCATCTACATACTTCTGGTGCACTTGAATGTACCCTGTCATATAGACAAATTATCCAGATATCAAGCTAATTTTTTCAGTTTCCACTTGAAAGCTTTGTGTTGCCTAGGTCGAGTCAATATTAAATTAATATTTTCCCTTTTCCCCCACTATTCTAGGGACCATATCTCTGGATTATTGTTATACAGCATGATCTGGAGAACATGGTTAATCTGATATTCCAGTTGACTGAATGATGCCTTTAATATATGCATCATACCGATTTTATAGTGTTATTTTTATTCATGTTTCTGGTCATATCTTGTTCATTTCTCCTTTTTCACAGAAAACTCCTTGCGACTACATTTAAGCACCCTCAAAGACTTCATGATGTTCCTGATACTATGTATTACATGATTAATAGATGCTTGTTGAGTGGATTAATCTACAACATGTGGGTGACCGGTATTCAAACAGCTATGTTATAAAGACAGACTAGAGACAGAACTGTATCCCACATGAATGTGTCCTTCTTGATCATGCATAAGATATTTTAGCCTTATTACCTTATTATACTTGAAGGTCATCATTATGAATTGTAAAAGCTGCTATTTAAAGAGGTCTAGTTGATAAGATAGTAGATCATGTCATACCCTTGTGTAACACCCTTCCATGGTTACCACTGCTCTAAGGATAAAAGTCAAGTCCCACATACATCCTAAAATGACTTAGTTCTGGACATCTCTCTATACCTGCAGCCTTGGCTCACACATTCTCTCTGTTCCATGTACTTCAGTCATGTTTTTTTCTGTTTTTCACATCCTCAGAAACACAAAAATTCCTCCTACTGCAAGCCATTTGCCATGTTTAATCAGAATTCTCCAACTTATTTTCCTTCCCTAACCAGCCAATGTCCATTACTTCATTTTATCTTGACTCAAGCATCATTCCCTCAAAAGGGTCTTTTGAGACAGCTTCTACCTTCAACATGAGTAAACTTCCTTAGGTACAGGCCCTCATAACACTCAGAACATGGATTGCAGTTTGTAATTAAGAATTCGTTCACAAGATCACTGAATAAAGTCAAATTCCTTCCACCAGACTCTGGACGACATAGAAGGAAGATTCTCACTTAGTTTGCTCACCGCCGGATCCCCAGTGCCTAGCACAGTGCATAGCAGAAAGGAGTCACTCAGTAAATATTAGTGAGTGAATAAACAAATGAATGTGTGATTTTTCCTCTGACTTATTCACAGATATTTTTCATTTGCAAGGTTATATATAAGGAGCTGTGAATATTTTAAACAGTGGGTAACTCATTAACTTAGACATTAATGAAAATCATTTGGGATTTTCATTATTCTAAACCCAATCACTCTGTTTCCTTAATCAAGTATACTGCCCATGGTAACAGTTAAATCTGGCAATGGTATGGGATTTGTCAGAGATTTTTGTCTATGTGAAAATTACTTCATACCCCTGGCTGAAACTGAACAAGAGAATTCAAAGCAACATGACCCCTTCTGAATTCAAGGAATCACTGAAAATGTCAATTACTGCTAGATAGACAGGCAGAAAAGAATACATTCTTGTCTGTACATCTCTTGTCCTGCAAGACGTATGCTCCTGTTCCATTTTCTGAACAGTCTAGTAAAATTTAATTTACTTTTTCAATTTGTCTCCAGCCAAGCTTCCTTCTGTCAGCTATGCAGACATTTCGGGGCTAGCCACGTAGAGTAATAGGAGAAGGACAATGAGAATTAAATTACCTGTGCATTTGCGATCTGTGTCTTCTTTTTTTGACCCACTAATCGTCAACTTGCAGTTGAAGTTTTCCTCCCAGTATTCAGCAAACCATACATTTCTTCTGTTGTTTTCAAGTGTACGGGATGTAAAGTAGGCATCAAACCCTAAACAGAGTTAAATGAAAAGGTCAGTGCTTGCAGGGCACTGCTGGCATATTCAGAAATAAAAATAAAAGTGACTTTTTTTCTTTGTTTCAGTGAACTGGATCCTCTTGTGTGTCAACCAAAAAAAAAAAAAAAAAAATTAACAGAAGGAGGAAAAATATTCTAATTGCATTAATCTATGACTAAATTCCTAGTTCAATCTGACAGGTAGGTAGTTACTAGCATAATTTCCATTTGTAGGTGAGAAAACAGAATTATAAGAAATAGTAACATGCCTAAGGTCAACCATTATGCCACATTCTGTATCCCTAATCGTGTTAACTCCTGATCCATGAATATTATTTTAAGAACCTCCTTTCACTTAGCAATATCCCATTATATAATTGACTTTCTACTCAAATTAGAAGGAAAAGTTTTTGAAGAGGTTGTAGGTGAACTGACTCCAATATAAATCTCAATCCAATGTATAAAGAGTATCCAGATAAGCAGGAACGAGGAGGCCAGGGAACTCTCTAGCTTCCTCTTTAGGACAGTGTGACTTTAAATATTCGTATGGAGTCATAAGATCTTGCAAGAGTCAGAGTGGAAAAAGAGATTGGATTCAGTGTCCCTAGGCTCAAATCCCAAATCTATGAATCTCACTCAGTCATGGACCCATGAGCAGGTACACACTTAACCTATCCGATTTTCCTTCAATCCACTAGCAGCAATGGAGACTAACCATCTCTTTCCCCCACAGTATCTTGTTTGTGGCCATGGAAAAACTTTGGAAACTTACAAAGTTGAGTTCTATGATCAAGAACCATAGGGGAAAAAATGGACCTACTTTCAGAACACTTATTCAAAGTTTTCCCTTACCTGTAAGGCCATAAAAAAGGAATAATTACAATTACAAAAATAAGAAGTATTTTATGTACATTTTCTCATAAAATGTCACATCAGCCAAAGGAAGTAGGTAGTCTCAGATCCATACTCTAAAGTTTAAAATGAAGGCTTAGAGAAGAATTTGGACCCACATCTGCCTAATTCCAGACCCTGGTTTCTGACACCCATGCTATGGGGCAGTGAGTCTCACATTTTGGTGGGCATTGCAATCATTTGGAAAGCTGATAAAGAATACAGAGTCCAGCTCATTGAGGTAGGCGGTATCTGAGTCTTGTTATTTTTTTTTTTCAAGTTCCCCAGCAAATTCTCTTAGCCACCAATGGTCAACAACTACTGCTATGAAGCTCTTCTATGGCCCACTTACCAAGCCACTTCCTCTCTTTCTCTACTAGATGCCCCATCACCAACTTACTGTATCAGCTATTGATTCCATAGGGCAACTGGGTGGTTCGACAGGTAGAAGAGCAAAAACAATCATGCGTTCAGCTATTGGAATGGATAAGTCAATCAAAACGGCAAAACCCACTACACAGTCTGACAGTCCTGAGCCAAAGCCACTTTCAAAAAACGAAGCTCCTCTCAGACAATTCAAAGCAGCAGAAGCAGAGGTCAAATGGATATTATTCTATTTAGTTACTTCTTGCTGACTTGCCTCTTCTTAGCTGAGTCAGATTCTTTCAGGATCTAAGAGTCTGTTTATTCTTCTAGCTAGGGAAAAACATAAATTAAGTCTTGAAGTTTGCTTCTATTCAATTTTGCTCACAAAGAATAAAATTGTCCACGAGAGACTTAAGTTTTAAGAGAGATCTTGTTGTAGCCATGTATTTACAATGCCTTGGAATATACTTGGCAGCTCTCTGGGTTAGGCATACACTATAGCTTTTCTTTACTAATGGCTATGGAGCTTCTGATACAGAATGGTTTAAAGTTTTCCCTCTGGCTGAAGTCACCAAGCCATCACTCTTGGTCTGTCATTCTAGTTCCTGCAACCTAAAGATTCTACCTATCTTGTTTGAGGAATAGACTGTCCAATACAAGATATACAGTTACCAAGGTGGAGCAGAGGGAAAGTCAGGGGTAGAAGCAAAAATTAGAATGACTCTATTAATATTATTATGTGTGTGTGTGTGTGTGTGTGTGTGTCATAGTAAATTGATATTTTCTTCCAAACTTTCTACTAGAGCCAAGAAGAAAAGTAATCTGAACACATATCCCATTACTATTAAATTGTCAGAGTATTTAAATATAAACCAAGGCACCAAGACCAGAGTTTTAGGTCACTGGAAAGAGAATCAGAGTCATGTAAAAGGAGATCATTCTTTTATGCGGGGCAGATGGTATTTTTATTATGAAATTGTTCCTTTTATTAGACAGAAAAATTTAATTTCAAAAATTAATCTCCAGGTGCCTCTGAAGCAAATGCCCCATTGGTTACATGTTGAGCAATATTCCTATAATCTTGAAAGTAAACTTAGAACAACATAGAGAAAATGAAATGGATTTTAGCTGGTGTTAGGACCATACCAGTCTGGTTCTTTCCTCTTTTAACTGGGTTGCTGCCCTCAAACACCCCTTGAAATTGGTGGTTGAGACAAGAGAGTACAAAACAATTGAAACCATTTATCCCAGGCATCGTGTTTGGTAAGTGACCTTTCCAGGTAAGAGAGAGAGAAAAAGCTCTTGCAAGTGTGTGGTATGAAGGGAAGCCTATCAGAATGTCAAGAGGGGGTCAGAGGACCCAGTTGCCTGCTCTGCCAGGATAATGGGAGCTGAGAGATACTGATGGCGCTTCCTGTGACATCAGAAAGTGACCAGGAGTCCTGACGGCTGCCTTCTCAACACTATTCATGTGTTGGAGATTAGAACACCCCTGTTAGCGTAGGTGCCAGGGGGTACCCAAGGCTTCATTTTACCAGCCTATAAACAGAAAGTCTGCTTTCTTCTTAGGAAGAATGGCCCAATGATTCAGAAAAATAAAGCTTCTACCACATCATAGGCATATGACACTAATAGAATCAGTGAATGAAGCAATTAATAAAAAGAACAAAAGGAAATGACAACGGGGGAGAGAGAGGGAGAAAAAGAAAAGGAAAAGAGGTAATGTAGGGAAAGGGAGGGAAGGGGAGAGGAGGGGAGAGAAGAGAGAAGAAAGAGGCATTGATTAGGGTGAGAAACAGGGAATTCCCTGTTGCTGAGAGTGCAAATAAGTATAAAAATTTTGAAAAATAGGTCAGCATTATCTATTAACATTATTAATATGCATTCTTAAAGACCAGCCATTCTACTGCTAGGTACATGCACTAGAAAGTTTACACACATGCACCACAATATACATTCAAGAATGTGTAGCGTGGTAATATCTGTAATAACTAAATCCAAAACAACCCAAATGCCTATGAAATACACAGAAAAAAAAGTGCTGTTCACAAAAACACGTATGAATCTCATAACAAATGTACAAACCAGGAATGAAAGAATGCATTCAGTATCATTTATGTCACATAAAGTTCAAAATTGGGCAAAAATAAGCCACATTGTTTAATGAGGCAGTCATATGTGGTTCAACTACAAAGAAAAACATTGAAACTATTACAGTAAAAGTAGGATATTCTAAAAAAAAAAAAAATAGATTATTTCTGGTGGTACAAGAGAGGAGACAGACATATGGTGGACAGAAACAGTGCTGGGGCATCTATCGTTCTGCTAGTATTCTTGACTGGGTGGTAACGTTATAACTATTTTTAAACCCTACATAGTTGTTTCATGCCCTTTTATATTTCTATAACATAACCTGTGGCAGTGATTTAAATTTGGCTCTTAAAAAAGTCCATGTCCTAACCCCCCAAACTTGTGAATATGATATTATTTGAAAAATATATTAATATTCTATAGCAATAAGTTACATCACAAATAAAATTAATTTAGGGATTTCTTGATGGGATGATCCCGGATTATTCATGAGGGCTGTAAATCCAACGACAAGAATCCTTATAAGACACATACAGAAGAGAGACACACAGAATGTGAGAAGGAGATGTGAAGATGAACACAGATGGAGTATTGCAGCCACAAGCCCAGGAATGCTTGGAACCAGGAAACGCTACTCCGCCTAGAATCTTCAGAGGGTGGTGGCCCCAGTTGAAACTTTGACTTTGGATTTCTGGCCCCCAGAACCATAAGATAATACATTTCTGTTGTTTTAAAGAACCAAATTTGTAGTCATTTTTCATGTTATCCTTAGGAAAGGAATACACCTTAGTAAATAAAATATCCTGTTGTGGTATACCTTACTAGCTTCTCTTTGGTCCAAATGATAACACTGTTCTCAGAGGTCACAAAGTGGTGGTTTATAGGGCATATTTAACATATAGACTTGTCTTTTCTGTTTTGCCACAAAATGTGTGTGTGTGTGTGGTGATTTTATGTGTGTGTATTTGTGTGTGTGTGTGTGTATATATATATATATATATATATTTTTTTTTTTTTTTTTTGAGGCAGGGTCTTTTTCTGTCCCCAGGCTGGAGTGCAATGGCTCAAACATGGTACACTGCAGCTTCAACCCGCCAGGCTCAAGTGATCCTCCCACCTCAGCCTCCTGGGTAGCCGGGACCACAGGTGGGCACCACCATGCCTGGATAATTTTTGTAATTTTTTTTTTTTTTTGTAGATATAGGGTCTCACCATGTTTTGCAGGCTAGTTTCACATCCTTGGGCTCAAACGATCCACCTGTTTCAGCCTCCCAAAGTATTGGGATTACAGGTGTGAGCCACCATGTCCAGCCCCAAAATATTTTTAAAACCAACTTTAAAGCCAGAAGATTTTACTTGAAAATCCAGATTCCTAGTTTTGCTTATGAAGTTAGAAGATCTAGTAACACTGTCCCCCAACTCCATGTGTTCAAAAAATAGCTATTCCCTTTAGGTAGGCCTGAGCTCTTCTGCTTACACTATTTCCTCACCATCCGACTGCCTTTAACCTGGGCTACATTTCTCATTTTTGAGATGTACGTAGTTGTCAGGGTAGACACGAGCTTCCCACCACTGAGAAACGCATCTCTCTAATGTTCCTTTGCTGCAATTTGAGTAATCTAAAAACTTCACTGAAATGAGAAATACTATTTCAGGCCCATAAGAATATATCCTTGAAAAAGCTACTAAAAACAGAGAAGTTGGCCAGGCGCGGTGGCTCATGCCTGTAATCCCAACACTTTGGGAGGCTGAGGTGGCCAGATCACAAGGTCAGGAGATCGAGATCATCCTGTCCAACATGGTGAAACCCTGTCTCTACTAAAAATAGAAAAAATTAGCCAGGCATGGGGGCATGTGCCTGTAATCCCAGCTACTTGGGAGGAGAATTGCTTGAACTCAGGAGGCAGAGGTTGCAGTGAGCCGAGATCCTGCCATTGCACTCTAGCCTGGGCAACAGAGCAAAACTCCATCTTAATAAAAACAAAAAAACAGAACAAAACAAACAAACAAACAAAAACAGAGAAGTTAGGAAAGTAGCAGGATATTCTCTCTCTTTTTTGGGGGGAGGTGCGGTTAGCTATTTAATTTTGCGCTTTTTCACTGTGTCTCTAAGTGGTTATTGTTGGTGTATATAAAGACAGATGATCTCTCTGTGTAAATTTTGAGAAACTTAGACTGGTTAGCCCAATATCTATCCAAGAACAAGTGATACCTTTCCATTTATCAGGGCTTTTGTCTTTCAGGAAAAGTTGAAGGTTTCACATATGTCAATTCCCTTCAAGTTAATTTATAGATTTTATGTGATCTCAATAAAAATACAAACTTTTCTTGCCTAGAGATAGACAAGTTGCTTTTAAAGTTCATATGGAAAAATATAAGAACCAAGAGAATGCTGAAAAAGAAAAGCAAGTAGTTTGGGGGAAGGAAGTGAAAAAAAGGAGAGCAAGCCTCAGAAGATTTTAAATTCAGATTTAAATTCACTATTATTGAAAAAGAGTAGTCCTGGCACATAAAGAGATCAATTTATCATTGGAACAGAACAGAAAGTCCAGAACTAGACCCAATTACACATGGGAATTTAATGTAGTGCAGAGTAAAGGTAGTATTTCAAATAATTAGCGAAACAATGAGCTTTTAATAATCGTCTAATAAACAGCAACCAGTTGGATATTTAGAAAATGATCAAGTTGAATCTTAGCTAGGAATTTAACATATAATCATACAAGAAATATGAGGAAGCATTGCATGGATTCAACCACAGCAAGCGCATTTGGATTTTCTGTCTGCAAAATGGGGAGTTTTGTATGATTGTAGAAATTGGCTGTTCTGCACCCTTGACTCTATGCCATGTGCTGTGTTCTCAGGACATGTTCCACAGGTAGCCCCGCTAGCATTTGTGCAGTGTTACAGGTGTTAGTTTTTTGTCTGCCTCTCTTGAGAATCTTTGAGGTCCTGGAGGCCAGAGACTGTGTGTCACTCAGCTCTCCTTCCCCATTCCAGTTCCTATCAATATTAACTGATGCAAATGGAAGTTAAAGACATGTAGATCAGCTTGGCTAGAAGATCATTACTGATCTAATGAGAGGAGTCTAGGCTCTCAGATGCACTCACAAATTATTTGGTGTGTCTATTGATGAGAGAGGTGGAAACCAGCCATTATTTTTGAGAAAACAAATAAGAATTATTGCAACAAAAATTATTCCACAAAGAACAAAAATCTCACAGGAAGTGTTTATGGATGAGGTACAGGAAATAATGTCTGCAATGTTATTGCACAAAATGTCTCCAAAGGGCTGTTGCATATTATATAATATCAGAGTGCCTGTCATTTTTTATTCCTTTAAACTGCTTGGGAAACAGAAGGATATTTATGTAATCTGAATATACCTATATGGGAATAAATATAGATATAAACAATACCTATTAAATTGGTAGTTTAATGGCTAAAAGCAGATTCTGAAACTAGAATTCTAGGGTTCAATTCCAAGCTTCAACACTTGCTAGCTAGACGACCTTGAGCAAATGGGCTAAGCAGTCTAAGTTCCTCAACTGATAAAATGGGGATGATGATAATATAGACTTCATAGGATTGTTGTAACTATTGGATTTGCTATTAATATATGTAGTTTTTAGAACAGTGTCTAGCATGTAAGTGTGTAAATGTAAGCTAACTTAATAGAAAATTATCTCAGGCACACACGTAAGGTGAGGAAAAAAGAGAGAGAGAACAATAACAAAAAACTTAAGAAACTTTGTACTTTAACACTAGGAACTATGCATGAAATATTCAGCTCTTAAAAGCCTCACTTTGCAGTCAGATAGACCTGAATTTGAATCCTGCCTCTGCCAACTACTGGCTATCTAATTTCACTTGTCTTATGCTAAGTCTATCACTTACATTTCTGCCACTTTTGTTTTGCTATCAAACTGTACATTTTAATTTGCTTATCATTTCATTCATTCATCCATTTCTTCACATATTCCAAATAAGACTTAAAGTGGCACCTACTTTTCCTCATCTATAAATTAAGGACAACAGTACCCACCTTACAGATGATTTTTTAAATTTTCAATATGAAGGATAAAACAACATTTTTGAAATTGTTCAGTAAATGCAGGTTGCTTTCCTTTTGTTAAGGTAAGCAGTTTTAGTATCAGTTCCAGGTACTGTAAAGTAACAACCCTCTACACTTGAAAGCCTCTTATCATTTTCCTATGCTATGTGCAGTCATGTGAGCTTAATGGCCCACATATATATTGTTTTGAGGCTGCTCAGGATGCACAAAGTCAGTAGAGATGAAAAATAAAACGATCATCCCTCTAGCGGATGATTTAGGAGGTGAGACTTGAAGAGGCATCCAGCTGGAGGCCACAGGCTGCTTCCACAGGGTGTGGAATGGTTGATAAATAAGCACACGATGGAGTCTCCTGCTATTCTTCTTTCTACCCCACCTCATGGCAATGCCAACTTGAACCCCTGCCTTAATGGTTAAATGTTCTGTGCAGAAATGTGGTAAGGGTTTTACTCAAGAGCACTGATCCCTCACAGGTATTACAACATTACTTCCTGGCTTGGGTTTTTATTGTTGTCGGTATAACTTCTTGCCTCTATAATCTCTTGCCTTTCTATCCTTCCTCCTTCCATATGATGTTGTTTTAATGACATCCCATATTTTCATATATTTTTCCCTCTAATAACAATGAGTGTTAATTGTCACATTAAATTGTGCAATCTTGACTGCAATACATATTGGCACTTGCCAAAATATATCCAAAGTCATAAAAAATGTGCAAACTTTTTGATCTAGCAATATGTTTCAAGCTATTTATCCTAATGGAAAAAAGATATGCATTTTTGAAAAGGCATTTAAAGTACTAGGTGATTTTAAAAATCATTAAGTTTACCAGATATGGGAATAGCATGGTGATGTAAAGAATAGGTTCCCATCAGTTAGAGATACATTCTAAAATATTTTAGTTAAGAAGACATAATGTCTCAGATTTGATCTAAAATGCCCCATCACAACAAAAAATCAGGGGAGAAAGTTAAAGCCTGATAGCAAAATATTGATAATGCTTGAAACTGGGTTTTCAATTCACATGAGTTGATTATATGATTCTATTTTTATGTATGTTTAGTAATTTTTATGATATATTCTTTCAAAAGTAGTTATAAGGATAATCATTTGAGCACTTTTTAGAACAATGAAAATGTAAAACCACTGCAAATGTCCCCAAAACACAAGATTTAATACACGTTTTGAGGTAGTATGCAGCCATCAGACTACAGAAAGTTTTCAAAAGTGTATGCTAGGAGCCAAAATAATTTATGTTTGTATGTTATATTTTAAAAATTAAAAATACTTTGATAGTATGACTATTATAATATTACATATATAATATTCATTACATTATCTAATACCAAAGTCAATAGTAACAATGAATGTCAATAATGTCAATATGTCAATAGTAATAACCCATTGTTGACATATTAGATGATGTGATAACCTACTGTTGATATTAGACGATGTGATGAATAAATGATGAGTGATATTTTATTTTTAGCTCCTTCAAGTTTTTTAATTCCTTATACATCTATAAAGCAAAACACAGACACATGCAACATAAAACAAAAAATATGTATATGAAATATATATCTCTCCAAAATAAATGCCCATTTGATACAATATTCAGTCTTTTGTAAATAGTAAAATTTTGTAGAAGAGCAATTATTCTCCAAGATAAGTTAATTCCTATTTCTAAACAAATCTAATTTTTACCAATGTAATCTATCGGGCGTGTCCTCAGAATGTTACAGAGTATAGCCCATTTGAGCTCCTGTATGGACGCTCCTTTTTATTAGGCCCCAGTCTCATTCCAGACAACAGACCAACTTGGACTGTGCCCCAAAAAACTTGTCATCCCTACTGTCTTCTGTCTAGTCATACTCCTATTCGCCGTTCTCAACTACTCATAAATGCCCTGCTGTTGTTTACACTGCCAGTTTACACTGTTTCTCCAAGCCATCACAGCTGATATCTCCTGGTGCTATCCCCAAACTGCCACTCTTAACTCCCTCTTAGCATGGATAGATGATCTTTGCTGGCAGGGCACCCTCCAATACTTGCACCCTGATGAAGTTCTATTCTTTACTTTTATACTCACTCTTATTCTCATTCCCATTCTTATGCTACCCTCTACCTCTCCCCAGTTATCTCTGCCACACTATCAACCTTACTCACTCTCTCCTAGTCGTTTCTAAGCCCTACTTAGTGAACAATTGCTGGCTTTGTATTTCCCTTTCTTCCTGTGCCTAAGCAGCTGTCCCTGCCTTACATGCAGACTGGGCAACATCTCCTGTCTCCCTACACCTCCGAACTTCCTTTAACAGCCTTCACCTTTATCCTCCTGAAGACCTTCTTTACTTTCTAGACAGGTCCAGCAAGACCTCCCCAGACATTTCACATCAGCAAGCTGCCGCCCTTCTCCACACTTACTTAAAAAACCTTTCTCCTTATATCAACTCTACTGCCCCCATAGTTGGATCCCTCACAACAGAAACTACTATTCCTGTGGCCGCTCCTTTATGTATCTCTTGGCAAAGACCCACTGGAATTCCCCTAGGTAACCTTTCACCTTCTTGATGTTCCTTCACTCTTCATCTCCAAAACCCAACTATACACATCACTGAAACAATTGGAGACTTCCAGCTCCGTATTACAGATAAGCCCTTTATCAATACAGGCAAACTTAAAAACATTAGAATTATGGCTTAGGAAGACACTTACCCTGTATTTCACTCCATCCTTGGCTAGTTTCCCCTTGCTCATCAGACTCTCCTCCCAGGCCCTCTTCTTGTTTACTTATACCCAGCCCTGTAAATAACACTGAAAGGTTGCTTGTACTCACTCAACGTTTCCTCATACACCATGAAAACTGAACCTCCCCCTCTGCGCGGTTACCCCATCAGTCCTCATTACAACCTCTGACGGCTGCCGCCCTAGCTGGATCCCTAGGAGTCTAGGTACAGGACACCCCTTTCAGCACTCCTTCTCATCTTTTTACTTTGCATTTCCAGTTTTGTCTCGCACAAGGTCTATTCTTCCTCTGTGGATCCTCTACCTACGTGTGTCTACCTGCTAATTGGACAGGCACATGCACACTAGTTTTTCTTACTCCCAAAATTCAATTTGCAAATGGGACCGAAGAGCTTCCTGTTCCCCTCATGACACTGACACAACAAAAAAAGTTATTCCACTAATTCCCTTGCTTGTCAGTTTAGGACTTTCTGCCTCCACTATTGCTCTCTGTACAGGAATAGCAGGCATTTCAACCTCTGTCACGACCTTCCATAGCCTCTCTAATGACTTCTCTGCTAGCATCACAGACATATCACAAACTTTATCTGTCCTCCAGGCCCAAGTTGACTCTTTAGCTGCAGTTGTCCTCCAAAACCGCCAAGGCCTTGAGTTACTCACTGCTGGAAAAGGAGGACTCTGTATATTTTTAAATGAAGAGCGTTATTTTTACCTAAATCAATCTGGCCTGGTGTATGACAACATAAAAAAACTCAAGGATAGAGCCCCAAAACTCACCAACCAAGCAAGTAATTATGCTGAATCCCCTTGGGAACTCTCTAGTTGGATGTCCTGGGTCCTCCCAATTCTTAGTCCTTTAATACCTGTTTTTCTCCTTCTCTTATTTGGACCTTGGGTCTTCCGTTTAGTTTCTCAATTCATCCAAAACCATATCCAGGCCATCACCAATCATTCTATGTGACAAATGCTCCTTCTAACAACCCTACAATATCACCCCTTACCACAAAATCTTCCTTCAGTTTAATCTCTCCCACTCTAGGTTCCCACGCCGCCCCTAATCCTGCTCGAAGCAGCCCTGAGAAATATCGTCCATTATCAATCCATGCCACTCCCCAAAAAGTTTCGCTGCCCCAACACTTCAATACTAGTTTATGTTATTTTTCTTATTAATATAAGAAGGCAGGGATGTCAGGCCTTGGAGCCCAAGCTAAACCGTCATATCCCCCATGACCTGCATGTATACATCCAGATGGCCTGAAGCAAGTGAAGAATCACAAAGGAAGTGAAAATGGCTGGTTCCTGGCTTAACTGATGACATTCCACCACTGTGATTTGTTCCTACCCCACCTTACCTGAGCGATTAACCTTGTGAAATTCCTTCTCCTGGCTCAGAAGCTCCCCCACTGAGCACCTTGTGACTCCCCGCCCCTGCTGCCAAGAGAACAACCCCCTTTGACTGTAATTTTCCACTCTCCACCCAAATCCTTTAAAACGGCCCCACCCCTATCTCCCTTTGCAGACTCTCTTTTCAGACTCAGCTCGCCTGCACCCAGGTGATTAAAAAGCTTTATTGCTCACACAAAGTCTGTTTGGTGGTCTTTTCACATGGACGTGCATGAAAGGTATAGTAAATATACTCATGTCACCACCCCCTACATCTACAACCATAGCAAACATCAATAATCAATTTTGAATCTTCCCAATACAAAGAAATGATACATGTTTGAGTTGATGAATATGCTAATTACAGATTGATCACTAAATATAATGTGTACCAAAATATCACTATGTACCCCAAAATATGTACAAGTATTATGTGTCAATTAAACAAATAAATAATAAAATAACAATCAATCATGATAATCAGTCTTAACAAACCTAGTCTTCAGCCTCTTTCTAGCTTAGTGTCTTAAAAAGCTAATATTCTTCTGACTTTTTAAAATATACTACTTATATACTATCCTTGATATAACATATTTTCAAGAAATTATTCCTGAAAATTTACTATATATAAAGTGGTATTTTCAGATCGAAACATTTAAATTAATTAATGGCAACACAATCTCCTACTGTGTAGGTGACTACTATGCCCAGAGCTTCGGTCTAAATGCTTCGCATGGATTTTAGCTATTGAACATAAATGTACCGTTCTCTGGCTCTCGTAGAAGTTCCAGTTCAATATGCTCTCTTGGAAGACACCAAAGAAAAACACATGGTGCTTTAGCTTGATATCATATGTTCAGTATCTTCATAAAAGAAATATGGTAGGTGTTAGAGATTGTCTATCAAGAAAACCAAGACCAACAGCGTGTGTTGCGAACATTTTTTATTGATTATATATAGAGTGTCTTTGGCTTAATCTTGTTCGCATTAATTTTTTGTTTTATGTAGGACTCAAAAGAGTTCAGAACTTTCTATGATCTCCAACTGGGCCAACAAGAGGCTTCCTGGTGGAAGAGGTGGACAAGATCTTAAAGGGAGAGTATCTGGAACAAAGAGTTATTTCTCTATGCTAAATTCCACGGAGCACACATCTTGGTATTGTACTCCTGCTGCCAACAATGGTTGAAAACTTACAGTAGGATGGGTAGATTCCAAGGCACTATATTTTTTAAATACTTTTTATAAAAGCCACACCTCAAAGGATCAGTCATCCACCAGAATTTCTTTTCTCTGTTCCCTGAACTCCAATGCCTCATCTTAATTTCTATTTCTTTCTCAACTTCCAGGAAGAAGCCTGATGGTTAGTTCCCAGAAAGGCTGCCAGCCTAATTAACTAGTTGGAGAAAATCATGGGAAATCTAAACCAATCACCAAGAATATACCAGAAAATTCCCAAGTGAGATCTGCCTTTCTTAGAAGACAGCGTTCAGATTACAAGAGGAGTGCTTGCCAAGACCTGATGCCTACCTACAAATGCTCCCCTCCAGGAGAGTGCTATAGCAATCCACAACTACTGATTTGTATAGAGCCCCTCTTTCCAGGAACTTATCCCTGACACAGAGGAAGTATACGCGGAATACTTATGTCCACAACAGTTATACACCCTGGTCTACACACTGGAATTAGGTATAGAATTTTTTAAATTACTTTTGCTTGGACTCCAAACCAGACCAGCTAAATCAAAGATTCTACTGCTGGGCCTGAGCATCCATGTTTTTAGCTTCCCAGGTGATTCAGACACGCTGTTAGGGTTAAGAATATCTACTGTATATGATTATGCAATTTCATCACTCATATATCCATTTTACACACAGCCTTGGAAGAGCCATCTGAGGAGTACCAGAAACATGAGAGACAAAGTCCCCTTAATTTGAGTGTATCTATCTATCTATGTATGTATCTATCTACACATACACACATATTCTTATATATATACACATATATTCACATATATACACATATGTATATTCTTATATATACAGATATATTCACATATATACCCATATATAACACACATATAATCTCATCTATGCATTCTTATATGTGTGATATATGTAAATGTGTGTGTCTATATATATATCGGAATTACTCAGATAATATCACACGTTCAGATGTCTTTGAAAACATCAAATAATGGACATATATTTGCCACAGTTGGCTGAATCTTGTTGCCATTCTTTGAATATCGCCATTTATTATATGAAAGCTTTCCAAGATTTAATGAGTAATATTCTGCTATATAGAGATTATACATATGATTATTTCAGCTTGATGTCATCCTAATGAATGTAGGGTGAAATTTATGTTTCCATAGATTGTGGATATTGTGTCTATTACAATACATACAATTATACATTTGTAATATATAATTTTTTTAGAAATGTCTAAGGAGGAATATTTTTAGGAATTATAGTAAATTATCCTAATCACTTTCATGTGTATATAACTGTCCAAGAATCATAATCTTACAGAATAATGTATTTAATGCATATAAATTATCAATCAACTCAGCAAATGGGACCTACCCATTTTTCCAGGCAATGACAGAAAGAAAGCCAGACAAACTTGTCAGAGAATTATTCTGCATCGTGGAAGCTTCACATTTTATTTTTAATAACTATAGAAGGGCCATGTTGCCTGGTTACCATCTTCATTTTGTACTCTGATCTAAAAATGTCTCAGCAGCCAGAAGTTTTCAGTGAGCTCGACATCTAAACTTATATAATCAAACATCTATAACAATTCAGAAGGAATTTTATCAAAATGATATTTCATTTTCTTCCTAATCACAGATTCAGCTAGCACCTAATGATTGAGGGGAAAATAAAGCAAGTTTTTGAAGGAAAGACTTTTCCTATGCAGGTCTGAGAGGGGAAAAAGAATCTTAAAGGAAAAAAAAGGAAAACAAAACTCAAAGAAAATGACACCAGTGTCCCAAATGCGTGACCACTTAGTATTTGCATTCCCATGAAAATATAAATCAAAAGAAGAAATGTTTCGGACACCTAGAAAAACTTCATGTTTACAATATTTTACAATTTCACGTCAAAGGTCACTTTTATTTGCAGGTATTTTCAGGTTTGAGAAGAACTGTCCAACATTCTAAAACATGCTATTTTGGTGTATGTTATTTCTCCATGTCTTTCTGGCATATTGATTAAGACATCATATTTGCAGAAGTGTAAAAATAAGATGAGAATAGATGGCTCATGTAAATGTCTTCATGCAGGATCAAGTTCAAGCAGCAAACTCAGATTATATTCATTCTCTCACCACCTGAGTTACTAAGACATTTCTGAGAGGGAGACATTGCATTAGGTGAAATAATAGGAAAGGTGAATTGCCCTCACCTCTGACCTCTTACACTTTTAGACAACTACATCTTGTTTTCTAGGAAATCACTTACACGTTTATAGGCTTGTAATGGGTACCAACTGACTGGGTTGGGAGTGAGCACCTAAGCTTATCTGTGCCAACAGATTCTCTTCCTTGGTAACCTGAAACTAAAAATAGTGAATTCCTATCAACCAGGGCTGCTCACTTTAATAGAAGAGTTATTAAACTCAGGAGTTGCTGATAGCAGCCACATAGACTGAGAAGTATAAAAATTCAGTTTGCATGGAGAGATGAGTCAATTAGAGTCCTAGAATGAAAAGACATGGAGGGAGAAAAGAGTCTTACATTCTTAACAATGTTCAAGTACCTGGTTCCAATCTGTTTCTAAGGCCCTGATATATTCCTTGCTTTTGGATTCTATAAGACATCTACTTATTCTTATAATAAATCAACACCCCTCCGTTTTTACCTTAGGCAAATCCCAATGTTTGTCTGTCACTGGCAACTATAAGGGTCATAACTAATACTGATGTGGGGATAAGTCAGATATGGATCCTGCTCTCAGGGAGATGGCCAAGAAGTAGGACATACACATATAATTTTAAGAGAGGGAAGAGATTCAGAAGTTATAGAGATGCAATGATGGAAGTTTCATATTAAGAAGCAAACATTCCTGACTCTGAATAAGGTGAGTTCAGAAAGCTTTTGGAGGCAGTGATATTCAGTATATTTGGAAATGTTTAAAATGATGACTAACACTTTTTCTTTCTTTCAAAGTTTTTTTCTAGGTAATTGGTGTTGCAGAACTATAACTTCAATCTGCTGCCAGATTGGTTCAGACACAGAAATCCTTGCTTTTATCTCAATGGGGAGTGTTATTAGTAGGAGTGCTTCATGCTCTGTATTTTAGAGAGAGCAATAGGATGGACTTGGAATTCAAGCCATATGGCAACATCATAAATATGGTCTTGCCTCGGACATGATGTTTCCAATAACAAAAAGTGGTCAACACTGTTTGCACTATAGCCCTACTGACAACTTTCTGTTCCTCTAAGGAGCAGGCAGCGCACTGAGTCCCAGATGAGAGTTTTATGACAGTTACTGGCAGGGCCTGTGCTTGCTACCTGGGTTAGCAACAATATAGAAAGAAAATGCAGTCTCATTTTAGTCACCAGGGATTACTTCTTTGTCATACACAAAAGAAGTAATCAGATTTCATCTGATTGGATGAAATCAGAAAATGGCACAATAGAGCAATTAATTATAGCAGAAATTAATTAAAGCGAAAGGCTCCATGGTAGAGAGATTCTGAAAGTATATAATATACAACTTCTGCTCCAAGACACTTTCAATATTTGAGGTTAGATAAGAAAAACAAAAACAATACCAATGATTCTGGCTAATGCTTACTAAAAAAAAAATTAAATGATTATACTGGGCTAAGAATGATATGTTATTTCAATTCTCACAAACATCCTAGGAGTTGACCATTATTATTATCCACATTTGGTGAATGTGCACACTGAAACTCATATAGAATAAGTAATTTGCCCAAGGGCTCATAGCTAAAAAGCAGAATCTGAACACAGTCTACCTGATTCCAAATGGTAAACCACAATGCAAGAAGAAATAACAAAGCCATTTAAAAATTCAAAGGTAGCCTATGAATGTTACAGGATTTCAGGGATGAAGAAAAATACCAGGATAGAATGATATGCATTTATGCCACTGAAGGGCTGTGATTTGAGTTCAGCCTAGAAAATGCAGAGTTCATACAGATAGGAAGGATTGGAGAGAGTGGAGCATGATAGCAAGCACAAAGGGTGAGGTGGTTGTATCACTTGTGTTTCCAGGTGATGAACAGACTGATTTGACTACAATGGATGTTTGATTTCTGAACTCACCTTATGTCTGATACAGAACATCTTTATGGAAAGGTATAATGGAACCAGATTGTAGAGGGTCTGCAGTATAAAGGGTCAGGATGTTATCTAACAGGCATTGTGAAATAATTGAGGGTTGGTTCTTAGAATGGAAACTGTGATAATAGCTGCATTTGAGGAAGAATATACTAGCAAGACTGGGAGGAAGGTTCCTATTTGTTGAGTGACATTGCTATAGAAGTGTTTATGAATGAAGCTTTTCATAATCCTTACGACACTTGGAAATGTAGAACTACCATGTCCATGCTTAGATGAAGGAGCTAATGTTCTGTCAGGGAAGATGCCTGTCTCAAGTTCACCAGATGGAAAAGATGGACACAATATTTTGTCCTAGTCTGTTTACTTCAAAGCCCACACTCTTAACAATTCAATGTGAAAAACAAAAGCAGTAAACAGATGTTGCAAATATTGAGCCTTAACTATTTCTAGGTTCTAAGTAATCTGCATGCAATAACTTATGTAAACCTTCTAATACCCCTGAGATAGGTACTTGTCTTTGTGCGTTTTTGTGTTGCTATAAAGGAACACCTGAGGCTATGTAAGTTATAAAGAAAAAAGGTGGACTGGGCACTGTGGCTCACGCCTGTAATCCCAGCACTTTGGGAGGCCGAGGCGGGCAGATCATGAGGTCAGGAGATTGAGACCATCCTGGCTAACATGGTGAAACCCTGTCTCTATTAAACAAAAACAAAAACAAAAACAAAAAAATTAGCCGGGCATGGTAGCAGGCACCTGTAGTCCCAGCTACTCGGGAGACTGAGGCAGGAGAATGGTGTGAACCCGGGAGGCAGAGCTTGCAGTAAGCAGAGATCGCCATCACTGCACTCCAGCCTGGGTGACAGAGAGAGACTCCATCTCAAAAAAAATAAATAAATAATAAATAATAAAAAATAAATAGAAAATAATAAAGGTTTATTTGGCTCATGGTTCTTCAGCCTGTACAAAAAGCATGGCTCACACCATTTACTACTGGTGATGGCTTCGGTCTGCTTCTACTCACAGCAGGAAGGGAGGGGAAGCTGGTATGCAGAGATTGCATGGTGAGAGCAAGTTGAGGGGAGGGGCAGTGGAAGGTGCCTGGCTCTTTTTAACAACCAGCTCTTGTGAGAATTCTGAGGGAACTAATAGAGCAAGAATTCATTCATTACAGTAAGAACGATACTAAGCCACTCATGGGGGACCCGCCCCTGTGACCTAAACACCTCCCATTAGGCCCCATCTCCAACACTGAGGATCAAATTTCAACATGAGACTTGGAGGAGCCAAACAAACCATATCCAAACTATAGCAGTACTATCTTATCCCCATTTCACAGATGAGAAAAATGAGGCAGAAACAGCATGGGTCATTTGCTCATTACCAGAGGAAATGAGATTTCATTCAGATCTTTGGCTCCAGAGCCTGGGCTCATGGTTCTGCTGTGAGGCCCTCAATTATAGCAGCAGTTGACAAAGTAGTAGTAAGTGTGACATCTACAGTCTAGTTGAAAGTTTTACAGAACAGACCAAAAACAAGAACCTTGATAAAGAAAAAAAGTAAGATGGGGTGATTGGATCTAGAGCTTAGAGAACAAGGTAGAGGGTGGATTCTAGAAAAAGTTGAGGACATTTTATTATTATTATTATTGTTGTTGTTGTTGTTGTTGTTGTTTAAATAGGAAGATGTGTGATTTCCAACTCGCTAAGCTTAAGTGGAAGGTGGAGCATGAAGGAAAATGCTCTGAAGGGTAAAGCTGCAGATTCAGAAGTCAAACAAATGCCTATGATGCTGGGTATTAAAAGGATGAAATCATCAATGGAAAATGTATAAAGAAAGAATGGTGTGTGAAAGGAAGAGCTATTGAGAAATGCCCGCATTTGAGGATGTCAAAGACAAACAAAGGAGCTATTAATGGAGACGGAAAGCAATTGTCAGAGAAGTAGAAAGGGTAGAGGATACAGAATTGTAGAATCTCAGAACTTAGTAATAACCAGGGTTGGCTTCATGAGCACTCACACAGGGCCCCAAGTTCAGAAAATTTCCTGGATGTAGGTTTAAGGCTTTTATGTCACTCTTGAAACTCTTAATTTTTGAACAAATCAAATACCCTCATGCTTTTCTCTTGCACTGGTCCCCCCGACACAAAAACAAGTGTGTGTATATACACACATACGCACACATATACATAAGAGTGTGTGTGTGTGTGTGTGTGTGGTGTGTGTGTGTATAGCCAGTCCTGGCAAGATTTGGGAGTCACCTTTTTTCCAATTGTCTTTAAAATTTTTCCATACATAGCCTACCAAATTTCTCTATATGTGTATCTATTAAAAGAAACTTGCCATATCTTAGGGATAGCCCATTGCATTATCAGATCTAAACTTTAGGAAGCTCTTTCTGTAGTAAGCTAAGATTTGTTTCTCTGTAATTTCTGTGCATTCATCCTGGTTCCCCTCTTGATGATAAAAAAAGAGCTAAGTATAATTGTACTGCTATGTTCTCTACAACTTCCATAAATTATCTGATTTCAAACCTTTCATTCCATGGAACTGATAAAGTCTTCACTGCCAACTGCCAAAAATGTGGTTAGCACATAGTAGGCAGTCAGTAAATACTGATGTGTTGAAGCAATTCTGAACCATATTTCCTAAGTTCTTTCTCACTTTCAGAAAAGACATTTTAAAATTTATTTATAGTCTAAGTCCCTCAACTCAATAATTCTGTCTATGTAGTCATTTTTAAAGTCATTCCCACATGGCAACCATGAAAACTTTTAGAAGTTATGCCTACACTGAACCTTCTTTCTTTTCATCTTTTCCTAAAATTATAAGTTTTCTTTGTGGGGGGGGGTTGTTTTTGGTTTATATCACATGGGTCAATTGTAACTCGGGTGCATCCACGTTTTGGCTCCCTTTAAAGCAGTGTTTCTCAACCTCAGCACTATTAACATTGTGGCCAGAAAACTATGTTCTGGGGATGCATTAAGGATGCTTAGCAGCATTGCTGGCCTCCACCCACAAAATTCCCTAACTGTACCACCACCGGCCCCCAAGTTTTGACAATGAAAAAATATCTTCATACATTGCCAAGTGTCTACTTAGAGGAAAATCTCCCTTAAGTGAGAACAACTGATTTAATGTTTTTAAATCTTTAATTATTATGAGTGCATAATAGTTGAATATATTTATAGGGTACATGTGATGTGATATGGGCATGCAATATGTAATGATCAAATTAGGGTAATTGGAATGTCCATTATTTTAAGCATTTATCATTTTTGGTGCATATTAAGGACACTCAAATTCTACTGTTTTAGTTATTTCAAAATATACAACAAATTATTAACTATGGTCACTCTATTATGCTACTGAAAATCAGGTCTTGTTCATTTTATTTGTATTTTTATACCCATAATGATCCCCACTTCATCTCCCCCTCCCCACTATCCTTCTCATCCTCTAGTAAAGCAACTCTACATAATGGCTTTAAGTTAAGGGATGATGTTTCCTTTACTGAATTATAGAACTGTCTTCTAATGGTGAAAAATTAATGCAAAAATTCATGTATATTGTACGACACAGTATTAAGATGTCTGGATGACGAGTCACCAAAATTTCAATATGATAAACTTCCCTGGGGGATAAGTTTGTTTCTTCTTTATCTTGTTTTGTTTACTTACTCATTCACACTTTTTCAACTCTTTCCATTATCAACAATCAGAATGAATACTTTTTATAATCAGAGTAAAATGGTACTTTCATTCTGAAATCAAACAATGCACATGTGAGTGGTAAGGAAATGGAACCCATGGGCATGGACACATTCACGAAAGATTCACAAGAAAGGCTCTTAGGGTACTTTTGTTTTCTTCCTCAAAAACCCATATCTTATAATTTATAGGAAAGGAGAATAATATTAGATGCCATAAAGTTCTTCTATTTTATGATAAAAAACTATTTTAATACACCACATAAGCTAGAGGTAGAACTTTAAAATGAAATGGCTAAAACCAAGCACAGTTATTCCTAAGGAAGAATAATGATGGCACCACTTGCATCAGATAACACGCACAAAGAGGGTTTATGCATTCCTCATGAAACAGACCACCAGACTGAGCTCATTTTATACTCCCAGCTACCCATCCATCCCAAATGCAATTTTTAAATAACTATTATTTCCAGTCTTAATGATACAAAGAAGAGAAAAATTGCATGAAATACTATTCATGCACATCCCAAAGCTTCCTATAGGCATTCATACTAAAATAATAGCAATAAAAATATAAAATATGGGTGAATCACAATGTTTCCAACATATGTTAATTTAAGATGCAGAAAATGAAAACTTACTGAATTTTAGGGTAGGCTAACTGGAGAGGATTTAACAGATGTCTTTTTTAGTTTGTAAAGTATTTCTTAAAAAGGAAGTAAAAATAAAACAGCAAGGGAGTTAAAGGGACACTTTTTTTTTTTTTTTTTGCTACCTCAGAAATCTCTCTTCAGATTCACCTTTTTAGTGTGTGTAGTTGCACTTTCACTTTATTTATTACAGCTTGAAAATATAGGTCATGTTAAACCCAACATGTCATTATGAGGATTTTTTAAAGGTTCTTACTGGGAAATTTTTCGTTTTGTCCAAAATTTTCTCCCAGGTGTACTTGGGTCTCATTGATGATTTTGATATAAATTTGACAAAATGAACCTTCTTGGAGATAAAAATAATGAATTAAGAGAACATATAAAATATTGATTTTATTTTTTTCAATTTAAAAAATCGGCAAATAATAATTATACAGATTCACGGGGCCCATAGTGATGTTTTGATACATGTAATATATAATCATCAGATCAGGGTAATTGGCATATCCATCATCCCAAACATGTATCATTTATCTGTGTGAGAAGATTGAATATCCTCCTCCTAGCTATTTGAAACTGTGAAAATATATTAACGTTAACTACAGTCATCCTACAATGGTATATGTATTATACCATATGTATATCATACATATCAATGATATGTATATCATTTTCGTGCTGCTGATAAAGACATACCTGAGAGTGGGTAATTAATAAAGGAAATAAGTTTAATTGACTCACAATTCCATATGGCTGGGGAGGCCTCATAATCATGGTGGAAAGCGAATAAGAAGCAAAGTCATATCTTACATGGCAGCAGGCAAGAGAGCTTGTAAAGGGAATTCCCATTTATAAAACCATCAGATCCTGTGAGACTTATTCATTACCATGAGAACAGTATGAAGAAAATTGCCCCTAGGATTCAATTATCTCCACCTGGCCCTACCCTTGACATGTGGGGATTATTACAATTCAAGGTGAGATTTGGGTGGGGACACAGTCAAACTGTATTATTATACAACACTAGAAATTATTCCTCCTCTCTAGTAGAAATGGTGAGATGACATATTATCTGAAGTGGAACTCCATACTAGATTTGGAAAAGCAAACTATTAAAGTAAAACAGTTATGCTAAATTTATTATGAGAAAAAATGCCTATCCAATTTGAATACATGATCATAGATACATGTGAATGTAGATACATGTGAATCATCATAGATACATCATCATAGATACATGTGAATACATAGATACATCCACGATGTGTTCACCAAATTGTAACTCAAATGGATGACAGAGTAAATGGAGCTGTTCAAAGTCTATTTTGGCTCCATATTTTGGCTCAATAAACATATTTAAAGTGGAAAAGAAGAAAATAATCATAACATGGGAACTGAATCTCCAGCTATAATTTGTAAGTTATAAGACACCCTTATAACTTTTTTTTTTTTTTTTTTTTGAGATGGAGTTTCACTCTTGTTGCTCAGGCTGGAGTGCAATGGCACAATTTCAGCTCACTGCAACCTCCACCTCCTGGGTTCAAGCGACTCTCCTGCCTCAGCCTCCTGAGTAGCTGGGATTATGGGTGCCCAACACCATGCCCAGCTAATTTTTGTATTTTTAGTAGAGACAGGGTGGCACAATTTTGGTCAGACTGGTCTTGAACTCCTGACCTCAGGTGATCTGCCCACCTTGGCCTCTCAAAGTGCTGGGATTATAACCATGAGCCACCATGCCCGCTATCCTTATAATTTTTAATGAGTTCAAACTCAGGTACAGACTAATTATACTATGAACAAGACAATAAGACGTTGCTGAAAATCTTAAGAATTTGAGTGAGGCTGCAATATCCCACGTGGAAGAGTATTTTCCCTAGTATAAAAAGGGGAGGAATAAAGAAGATGAAATATGGAAAAATCTTTATATCACCCTCAAAAAATTTCTATATATATTTGTGTGACAATTAGTATATGAGCACAAGTAAAGTATGTAATAATCACTCAGAGAGAACTATATGTCTTTAGAAAAACAAGGTGACATCAAGTTTCTCTTTCAGTGGCCAGGCCAGATCATCTCACAAAAGATTTAGAACACTTTACATGTCCCTCTGTATGTTTACTTCTCTGCAAACTTTTACAGTATTTTTGTGAACGAGCAGAAGAAATGTTGTGTGAATCTACCATTTGGAGATATGTGAGTAGGTGGATTTATAGCAGACCTAACTGAAGATTGCTGAATAATGGTTCAAAACAGAGCAAGAAGTTAGGACAAGAGAGAGGAAGGAGAACAGTTTTTGGAATCAGACACATCTGGGTTCACTTTCAGGTTCTAGTCTCTCATAGCTGTGTACTTGGGCATGTTATTCAAATTTTCTAAGCTGAGGTTAATTTCTAAGATGTGAAGAATGATAATCACTTTAAAAGAATTTAACATAATAATGCTATGGTAAAGATTATAAAAGATGACATAGGTAAAATACATACAGAGTGCTTAAGGTGAGAAAACTGTACTACCTAATTGTTATAATTACTACTGGTAACACTACCACTTCAACAAGAATCTGATGGGAAGTCTCTACAAGGACCACAGTGGTACTAGTCTCTTCAAGATGCTAATCAACAGCTTATTGAATGAAGACTTAGTTGATATACTTAATAGTTTCCTACACAACTCAAAATTTGGGAAGAAAGCTACTAGTGTGATAAGAGACACATAACAGTCTGAAATAAATGAGATGAAATTTATTGGAGCAACTGTGTACATACATAAAACCATTTTTATTGTGAAGTAAAGAGACAATCAAGATGGCCGACTACACGCAAGTAGTATGTGCCTCCTCCACAGAAAAGAGCCAGAATGTAAGTAGATACTCATATTTCGAACACGTTATATAGGAGAGAATGCTCAGATTCACCAGAGAAAAGACAGAAAGCACCAGAAATAAGTAACGAGAGGTTCCAGGCAGCTTGTCCAGTCAGAAACTGATCTGAGAGCTGGGAGAGACCCCTAGACATAGGGAAACAGTAAGAGAGAAACATCCAGAGCTCCAACATGGGCTTTTATGATCTTGGCAATGGGAGAAACCCTCGACTCACTAGGGACTCATGCCTGGTATACAGAGCCACCTAAAGCTCATATAGTTTAATGCTAAGTTCCTCTTATCCTTGGCCTGAGTCAGACTGATACAGATGCAGCCACCACTCAACCAAAAAGGAGTGGAGAAACCAGGCTTTTCTAAACATATCTAGGACAATACCTGACATCTTGCTACCAACTGCTGGGAGACCAAGAGTCAGGCAGAACGTACTCGCCACAGTGACTTGCCCATGTTTCTCACCTGAGAGGGATTCCACCCACCTCTGGTCACAAGCCCACAACTGGCACCATTTTGGGAGTTTAGAGACATTATTTAGAAAACTGGCAGCAGAGGCCACAGCAGGCATTTTAGTCTTAGATCAGACATTGAAGGGCTTGCTCTGGAGCGTGGGAAGGGCCCCCATAGCCAAAACTGAGCAGCAAGTATGGAGAACACCCACAGCAGTAGGTGCTGGAATTAGACTCTTCCCTGTCTCAGGACTAGAGTGGGAGGAGAGTTGTTGAAGCCAAGGTTCCTTCTGTGTGGCCAGAGATGCAGCCAGACAGCTTTGGGACCTGGAACTGGTCTGTGAGTGTCATTGCTCAGTGCTGTAGTCTTCTCCCTTGGTCAGTTGAGGGACAGTGCCCACCAGCTCTGAGGGGCAGAAGGCAAACACAGTTCACTCACCTGGAGATCTAATCCTCAGTGCAAACCACCCCAAAGGAGGGGAGAGCACAGTCTACCAAAGGCCCTCTTGAGTCAAAGAAAATGTGAACCCACCCCAGCTCATGAAGGTGGCACCACCAAAACTCAAGAATAGATGTAGAGAGGGGGCATCTCCTGCCTATCCCCCTCAGTGCATTGCCACAGACTTAGTAGTGTCTCTTCCCATCAGGGCCTGGGGAGCCTGGGCTAAGATGGTTGAGTTTGCTTTTCCAGCTTCTCCAGAGGCTCCACCCCCACTGAAGGTGAGCATGCTCTGGGGGAGGGTGCTTTTCACCTTTCTTCATTACCTCTCCCCAGACCCCTAGCTGCCAGCTCTTACACTTACATGCCATCTACTGGACTGCAGCCTGATTTATATCACCAAACAAAATTAAATCACAACAAGTAACATCTGAGAAAGCCACTGCCAAACCTATCTGCAAGCAAGGAACCTGTACAGAGTCTTGGCACCCTGAAAGCACCCAGAATTGAAGCCAATAGATCATATACAACATGCACCACAATCATACCTCCAAGGGAAAAAAAGAATAAAAAAATCAAGAAGCCCCATCCAAATGATAGCTAATTCAAAACAACAATAACAAAAAGTGTCAGCTCACTCAGATGAAAAGAAACCAGCACAAGAATGCTGGCACTAAAAAAAAAAAAAACAGTGTTTTGTCACCTCCAAAGGATCCCAGTAGCTCTCAAGTAATGGATCCTAATCAAAATAAAATGTCTGGAATGACAGATATAGAACTTAGAATTTGGAAGGCAAAAAAAAAATCAACCAGACCCAAAAAAAAGTTGAAATCTAACACAAAGAGGACAGAAAAAGATCCAAGATTTGAGATGACATAGCTATATTAAGAAAGAGCTAAACAGAACTTCTGGAATTAAAAAATTCACTACAGGAATTTAAAAATACAATCGGACGCCTTAACAGACTAAGTGAAGCAGAAGAAAGAATTTTAGAGCGCAAAGACCAGTCATTCAAATGAACCCAATTCGACCGAAAAATAAAAATTAAAAAATTTAAAAAAAGAAAAAGAGAAAAGAATTTTAAAAGATGAGTAAAGCCTTCAAGAAATATGAGATTATATAAGATGACCAAATCTATGATTTACTGGCATTCCTGAGAGAGAAGAGAAACAACTTAGAAGCCATATGTGAGGATATAATTTAAGAAAATTTCTCCAATCTTGCTATAGAAGTCAACATGCAGATATAAAATATCCAGAGAACCCCTGTGAGACACAAGACAATCAACACCAAGGCACATAATCATCAAACTATCCAAGGTCAACACAGAAAAATCTTAAAGCAGCTGGAGAAAATGGTCATGTTACCTATAAACATAAACACATCAGAATAACAGTAGACTTCTCAACAGAAACCTTACAATCCAGAAGAGACTGGGGGCCCATTTTCAGCATTCTTAAAGAAAAAAATGCCAGCCGAGAATTTAATATCCCACCAAATAAAGCTTCATAAATGAAGGAGAAATAAAATATTTCCCAGACAAGCAATCACTAGGGGAATTAATCACTACTAGACCCATCCAACAAGAGATGCTTAAGGAACTTACAAACATGAAAATATAAAAACAGTACTAGCTACATGCAAGCACATAGCTCATGGAACCCAACTGCATGAGCAATCAATACTAAAATGTAACTACACAATCAATATTATGAAACAAGTACTAACAACACCATGACAAGAACAAAGGCCTCACATATCAATATTAATCTTAAATGTAAATGGTCAAAACACTCCCCTTAAAAAATAGAGTGGCAAATTGTATAAAAAAACAAGATTCATGCTTCTTCAAGACATCCATCTCACATATAATGACACTCATAGGCTCAAAGCAAAGGGATGAAGATTTATCATGCAAATATAAAACAAAAACAGTAGGGTTGTTATTCTTGTATCATATAAAATAGACTTTAAACCAACAACAGAAAAAAGGACAAAGAAGGGCATTATATTATAATAAACTCTGTAATTCAACAAGAAGAGTTAACTATCCAAAATGTACACACATCCAACATTGGAGCACCTGGATTTATAAAACAATTATGTCTATACCTAAGAAAAGACTTCCATAGCCACAAAATAAGAGTGGGAAACTTCAGCACACCCATGAAAGCATTAGACAAATAATCAAAGCAGAGAACTAACAAATTCTGGACTTAAATTCCTCACTTGACCAATTGAACCTAATAAATACCTACAGAATATTCCACCCAACAACCAGAATATACCTTCTCATCCACACACAAAACATATTCTAATATTGACCATTTTCTCAGTCATAAAGCAATTCTCAGTAAGTTCAAAAACATCAAAATCATATCAAGCAACTTCTCAGACCACAATGCAATAAATATCAAAATCGACGCCAAGAGGAACTCTCAAAAACCACACAAATTAATGGAAACTAAATAGATTGCTACTGAATGACTTATGGGTAAACAAGGAAATTAAGGCAGAGATAAAAATTGTTTGAAACAAATGAAAACAGAGACACAACACACCGAAACCTCTGATATGTGGCAAAAGTGGCATTAAGAGGAAAGTTTACAGCACTAAAAGCCTACATTAAGAATATAGAAAGATCTCAAATTGACAACCTAAATTCACACTTAAAGGAACTAGAAAAATAACAAACTAATCTCAAAGCTAGCAGAAGACAAGAAATAACTACAATCAGAAGAGAACTAAATGGAATTGTGACCATACAAAGGATCAATAAAATGAAAAATTGCTTCTTTAAAAGTATAAACAAGATTGATAGACTGCTGGCTAGATTAACAAAGAAAAAAAGAATACCCAAAAAGCACAGTCAGAAATGACAAAGGTAACATTACAACCAATCCCAAATATAAAAGGTCATTAGAGACTACTATGAACATCTCTATGTACACAAAGTAGAAAATATAAAGGAAATAGGTAAATATCTGGAAACACACAACTTCCTAAAATTGAACCAGGAAAAAACAGAAATCCTGAACAGATCAACAACAAGTAATAAAATTGAAGCAGTACTGAAAAATCCATGAACCAAAAGAAGCCCTGAACCAGACAGATCCATAGACAAATTCTATGAGATGTCCATAGAAAAGCTAGTACTACTGAAAATACTCCAAACAATTGAGGAGGAGAGACTTCTCCCTAACTCATTCTACAAAACTGGTGTCATCCTGATACCAAAATTTGACAAAGAAACAACAAAAAGTTAAACTACAGGCCAATATCACTAATGTACATAAACCCCAAAATCCTTAACAAAATACTAGCAAACTGAACCCAGCAGCACATCTGGAAGTCACAGCCAGAGCGATCAGGTAAGAGAAAGAAATAAAAGGCATCCAAGTAGGAAAAGAGGGAGTCAAACTCTTTCTTTTGACTCATGATATGATTCTATGCCTAGAAAACCTTAAAGACTCTGCCAAAAGGCTCTTAGACCTGATAAATGATTTCAGCAATCTCTCAGAATACAACATCAACATACAAAAAGTAGAATCTCTATCCACCAATAACATTCAAGCTGAGAAAGATATCAAGAACACAATTCCATTTATAATGGCCACAAAACAATAAGATACCTAGGAATATATCTAAGAAAGGAGATAAAAGATCTATATGAGGAAAACTATAAAACACTGCTTAAAGAAATCATAGATGACACAAACAAATGGAAAATCATTCCATGCTCATAGGTTGTAAGAATCAATATTGTAAAATCTCCTAATTGTCCAAAGCAATCTACAAATTAACCATCATTCCTACCAATGTATCAACCTTAATTTTTCACAGAATTAGGAAAAAAACTATCCTAAAATTCATATAAAACCAAAAAAGAGCCTGAATAGCTAAGGCAATGCTAAGCAAAAAGAATAAAGTTTTAGGCATCACATTAACTGGCTTCAAGCTATACTACAAGGCTACAGTAACCAAAACAGCATGGGACTGGTATAAAAATAAACACATAGACCAATGGAACAGAATACAGACCCCTGAAATAAAGCTACACACCTACAACTAAGTGATCTTTGACAATGTCAGCAAATAAACAATATAGAAAATATATCCTAGTCAATTAATGGTACAAGGGAAAGTGGATAACCATATGTAGCAGAATGAAACTTGATCCCTATCTCTCACCATCACAAAAATTAACTCAAGATGAATTAAAGACTTAAAAGTAAGACCTAAATCTATAAAAATCTTAGAGAGTAACCTAGGGAAAACTCTTCTGGCATTGGCCTAGGCCAAGAATTCATCATGAAAACCCCAAAATGAAATGGAATGAAATTTAAAAATAGACAAATGAGACTTAATTAAACTGAAGAGCTTCTGCCCCACAAAAGAAACTATGAACAGAGTAAACAGGCAACCTACAAAATGGGAGAAATTATTTGGAAACTATGCATCCAACAAAGGACTAATATCCAGAATGTGTGAGGAACTTAAATCAACAAGAAAAAAACAAGTAACCATTAAATGGTGACCATTAAAAAGAAGTCAAAGGACTTCTTTGGAGAAATCTCTATTTCTCAAAAGAAGACATAAACATGGCCAACAAACTAATAAAAAATGCTCAAAATCACTAATCATTAGATAAATGCAAATAAAAACCACAATGAAATACAATCTCACACCCATCAGAATGACTATTGTTGAAAAATCAAAACATAACATATGTTAGCGAGGTTGCAGAGAAAAGGGAACACTTACACACCATTAGTGGGAATGTAAATTAGTTCAGCCACTGTGGAAAGTAGCTTGAAAGTCTCAAAGAACAAGAAATAGAGTTACCATTTGACCAAACAGTCCCAATTACTGGATGTATGCCCAAAGGAAAATAAATCGTTCTACCCAAAAGACACCTGCACTTGAATGTTTATTACAGCATTATTAACAATAGCAGAGTTATGAAATCAGTATAGGTCCCCATTAATGGTGAATTGGATAATGTGGTACATATACACTATGGAATACTACATAGCCATAAAGAAGAATGAAATCATGTCCTTTGCAGTAACATGGATGCAGTTGGAGGCTAGTATCCTAAGCAAATTAATATAGAAACAGAAAACCAAATACCACATATTCTCACTTATAAGTGGGAGCTAAACATTGGGTAAACATGAACAGAAAGACAAGAACAATGGACACTGGAGATTCCAAAAGCGGGGAGGATGGAAACGGGAAAAGGGTTGAAAATCTAACTATTGACTACTATGTTTGCTACTTTGGCAATAGGTACATTAGAAGACCAAACCTAAGCATCACGTAATATACCCATGCAACAAACCTGCACAGGTAGTACTCCCGAACATAAAATTTAAAAAAAATTTAAAAAGAACTTTAAAAATTGAAAATTCCATACAACTTAGTTGCTGGTATAATTAATACGTTTTTAAAAGCATCCATGTAACAAACATCTAATCAAAAAATAGATTTCCACACAAGAGCTATCCCCTTTACCATCAAATTCCTGCCTCAATCATTATTTTGACTTGCATCGTAATCAGCTCCACATTTTGTTTTGTTTTTTCGTTTATACTTTAAGCCCATTGTATACATTGCTAAACAGTATAGTACATTTTGTTGACTTAGTGTAAATGCAATCAGACTTTATGCACATTTTGCTTTGTATCTTTTGGTCAACATTTTGTTTCACTATGAAGCATCATTCCTGTGAATACATTCCATTAGAATTCATTCATTGTCATTGCTGGTAGTTTGCAAGATATGAATATACCACAATGTCTTTACCCATGCTGTCACTGATGAAATATTAGGTTATTGTTAATGTGTGGCTTCTGCCAACAAGAATGCTTTATTTATGTCTTTATTCATGTCTTGCAATGCATTTGTGTACACATGGAAGAGTATTCTCAAAATATATTAAAGTTACTACTTATTTTTCTATATTTCACTTTGCCAAGAACATATAATTTAATTTATACAAGTTAAATCTATTGCGTTGATACTTCCGTATTTAAAAATCCATATAGAGGGGCCGGGCGCCGTGGCTCACATCTGTAACCCCAGCACTTTGGGAGGCCAAGGTATGCGGATCACGAGGTCAGGAGATCGAGACCATCCTGGCTAACATGGTGAAACCTTGTCTCTACTAAAAATACAAAAAATTAGCTGGGCGTGGTGGCGAGCACCTGTAATCCCAGCTACTCGGGAGGCTGAGGCAGGAGAATGGAGTGAACCCAGGAGGCGGAGCTTGCAGTGAGCCGAGATCGCGCCACTGCACTCCAGCCTGTGCAACAGAGTGAGACTGCGTCTCAAAAAAAAAAAAAATATATATATATATATATATATGTCCATATAGAAATAAGATTCCACAAATAAGTGCTTTTTTATCAATATGTCTAAAATATTCCTTTTAATAAATATAAATTATATTAAAAGAAATAAGTCACATTCTATATGGTCAAATATAATGATTTAATTTCCTGGAAATGCATTTTCCCTTATTTTGATGAGAAAGGTTTATCAAGGTATTGTTTGCATATTTTAAAAGGAGGCTTTAATTTCCTTCTTTAGCCCCAAGGGAAAATGTGAACACTGGATATTATTTGGAGATTTTTTCACATGAAATAGATTTCATTTAAAGGCAGTTTACAAAGGAAAGTAAAAATGTTATCTTTTTTCCAGTATTACATCTATTGTTTAAAATGTATTTGTAAGATACTTGATTTCCATAGCATATTTCTTAAGTTTCTCTCACTTATTGGAGGAAAGAGAGAAGGGAAGTATGGCCAAGCAGTTTTTTGATCAGGCAAAGCTGATAGATTCCTTTGTAAAAGCTCCCCAATCTCTCTGTAGCCAGGTAGAGCTAAACTGTTTTGTGACTATGTGTACACCTGCTGTATTCGACTTGATAGCCACCAGCCCCGTGTGGCTACTGAACAACTGAAATGTGTCTTGATCAACTTAAGGTGCTCTAAATGTCGAAGACATCCAAGATTTTGAAGACTTAGTATGAAAAAAAGAATGTAAAATATCTCATTCATAATTTTATTTGATTATATGTTGAGATTATAATATTTTGGATACATTGGGTTAAATAAAATATATTATAAACTTAATTTCACCTATTTATTTTTATCTTTTTAAAATATGGCTACTAGAAAATACTAATTTGCATGTATTATTGGATTACATTTCTATTGGACAGCATTGGCACAAACTGTAACAATTAAAATATTCCAAATGTTGGTGGATGTTTTTTCAGTTATCCAAATATTTAATTTATATTACTCCAAAAATTGATATAAATGTATTATATGGCCAGGTGCAATACCTCATGTCTGTAATCCCAGCACTTTGGGAGGTCGAGGTGGGCAGGACACCAGAGGTCAGGAGTTCGAGACCAGCCTGGCTGACATGGCAAAACCCTGTCTCTACTAAAAATGTAAAAATTAGCCAGCTGCAGTGGCATGTCCCTATTGTTCCAGCTACTCAGAGGCTGAGGCATGAGAATCACTAGAACCCAGGAGGCGGAGGTTGTAGTGAGCCAAAATTGTGCCACTGCACTCCAACCTGGGCAACAGAGTGAGACTCTGTCTCCTAAATAAATAAATGTATTACTTATTTTTGGCCTAAAATATCATTAAAATTTCATTTTACCCTTAAAGTAGGGTCCAGATGACTTAGATGGCTTGTTTATACCTAGTGAGAATTTTAAATATACTTAAGTTAAAAAGGTAAACTCCACGAAGCTAAAGAGGGACGAGGGAAATTATAATTCTACCTAAAAAGGTAAACATTAAAGTTAATTAAAATAAACCTTAAGATAGATTTCATATATCCCAGGGTAGTATGGATAAATTTTTATATATTTCATTGGGTTAATATTTGGATGACTTGAATGCAGATGTTTCTGTTTTTATATCCTTGCCTTCCAGTGTAGTAGGAAAAGTCAGGAGATTAGTTTAAGTGGACTGTCGGGGGGAATCTATGACATTTCACATTGAAGGGCCACTTAATGGTGTATCTCAATGTCATATACTAAAGTTTGTTAGTCTTTAGAGCATCTTATTTGATAGGTAAATATTACTCTGTAATAATTCAATAGAGAAGCATGTATATAATCAGAACTGATTTTGTGTCATTTTTTGGCATGACTAGGTATACAAGGTATTATTTCCTAATAACATGAAAATGCTCTACAAGTTCATTTAAAAAAATCTCTTTGGATCACAAAGCTTAATTTCTATCCCACCATAAACCATCTTTATGTCAATCCCCACTTTCATTATCTCCTCTCAGATACCACAGTTCTATAAACCAAAAAGCCAGAAAAAAAGATGAAACACAGGTACCTACTCAATAGTCTGAGCACTTCTTAGGTGTAAGGAACTGCAACAGCAATTGTAGGGATCCAGATACTTATTATACCTAAATGAAACATCTTAAATCATTTTCCATGAGAACCTACGAAAAAGAAGAGAATATGATATTTCCTGCAGGATCAGTGTCTTGACACCCAACAGCTTCACTCTGAAATTTGGAGGTGGGGGCTAGAGTATGGATCTGGGTTGTACTGATATTCAAGATCACTCAGTAAGTAGCACAAGAAAAATCAATACAAACACATTGCCCACTTGGAATGGTTGAAAAAAATCTCAATTTCCTCTCCTTGAAGTCACAGTCTGTGGATAGCAAGGCTACGGCATCCAGTGTATTAAGGCAAAGTATGTGAAGTGAGATGTAAATGATCTTCTCCAAAGTCCAGAGCCAACTGAGATTGTGCGTTGTAGTTTGACACGCAGATTCATTAATTTCTGCCATCTCCAAGGTCTACTTCCTTAATATAACTAAGAGGGCAGTTTGCCCAACTTTCTTCAAATGTTGTTTTAGGTTACCCATATCTAAACTAATTAAACAAGACATATAAACACACTATCAGACTAATTTATTTTTTTCCTTTCAATCTCTACTCTTCCTTTCTATTTATTCTATTGTTTCTCCTTTTTATTCAACAAGCTTTTATGAAGTGTCTTGAATGTTCCAGTTATTGTTCAGAGTGAATTCAAATATAAGTGAAGAGAACTTGAACATTTATGCCTTGCAGAGTTTACATTCCCATAATGAGCCAGAAATGGGTTTTGTTACTTGCTATAATAAAACTCTGATGGTTTAGGAGCATTCCCAGTAAATTTCAGGAATAAAGCCAAGATACACACCATCACAGCCCTGTTCTGCACAATGATGAAGAGCTTCTCTATCAAAAGAAGAAAAAGTAACAAGAGACATGGAATAGAAATGAAGATACAAAATCTTCATGCTTCCCATTTAACAAGCCTATATACATAGAAAATCTTTGATAATCTAAAGGCAATCAGAGCTCATAAGATTACTTGATAATTATCATCAACTTGGTGCAGAAATAAACAGCTTTCACTCATAGTAAGAACACTCTAAATCAGCCAAAAGATACAATAAAAAAGCCATAAGTTAACCAGAAATTTTTTTTAAAGAGAGAGAGAAAAGAAGAATCATTATAAAGAATTTCATAAAACATTATTGATGAATGGCTGTTGGTTTTCTTGTCTGGTGCAGCATTTGATAGTGACTTAACTCATTTTGGGTCATGGACTTCAAATAAGATAAACATGATTTTTATGCAACCCATGGGTCATCATCCTAGAAATAAGCACACGCATAAAATACTGTGGTGTATGAGTGGTTGCCTAACGCACGAAACCCACTTACCCTGAGCTAGATAACTTTAAATGTGCCTTCAACTCTAAAATGATTGATTCTCCCATTATTATCACTTTAAGATCACATTGGTAGGATATAATCAAAATCAAAATAATAAATGTTTAAATTAATGAGATCCTACAATTTTCAAGGCACTCTGCTAAGCACGTTATTTACATTATCACATTTAATGTTCACAACAAACTAATAGTGTAGTCACTATTATTATCCCCACTGTATAGATGAGGAAATGGAGGCTCAAAGAGGTCAAGTAATCCCATACTTCAGTATGGTCAGGCTCTTTGCATATATGTCTTTTCATACAACCAACTGATGTATCATATTTTGCTTTTTTCTAGAAAATTTATCTCAGTTTGTATTTATATACACCTTAGTATAAGTGTTTAATGCTCGCCTCCCCAAAGATTCATAAACCCCAAGAATAGAGACCTTAATGAGTTTCATTCACCAATGTAACCCCTATTACCTGCACATGATATAGGACTTAGTTTTCACTCAATAAATACTGGCAGAATATATTAACGAGTAGGGGAAAGAATGAATGAATTATGAATAAACTGTGCAAAATTGTGTAGCTTTTGAGTAGAAAAGCCTGGATTTTTATCCAGATTTGCATGCCTTCAGAGCCCCACACACTGTAAATGAAGTTACAAAACAAATAAAAACAATAAAAATATTTTAAAAGTAATAAAGTTGAACATCAAAAAAAAACCAAAACAAAACAAAAACTAAATAATAGCATGAAGTCAAGGAAGTAGATGAGACTCAAATGTACTGTGAAAGGTAGCATTGACTTCAAGCCCTCTACTGATCAAACTAAGAGAAAAATGATAAATTTCTTCTGCTTCCAAATTTGAGTTCCTCCACCCCATAATGCCTCTCTTATCACAATTCTTTATTTTTGCTCATCTTATGACTTCAAAACAGACGGTCTTCCTTTTATAGTCTCCATTTTAATATAAATTTTTCAGAGACTTGGATGTTACAATGGAAAAACACCAGTTTCCCCAGGATTATATACTGGAAGGAATATGTAAACAGAGGAGGAGAAATGGATTTGGCTAAGCAGTTCTAATGGGGTTTAGGGAATTCTTTTCTCAGTGCTGAATCTTCATGACCTGGAAGAGTGCAGAGGATACCTTCCTTTAGTTTTAACTTTGCTATCTTCAGGATAGTTCATATGTTCAAAATTGGGCACATCTTAAAAGGTTGTATTTTACCACCTGGTAGGTTAGGAGAGGCTGGAGCCCTCATCACCTCCTTCTTACTCACCTTGCTTCAGTCTCTCTTAGCCAAACAGTTAATTCATCGATTTCCAAAGAAGTTGTTTATGCTGCCAATATGTGCTCAATCTCAAGCCAAAGACTAAGGTTGAGAGAGAATAAATGTGCACAGAATCAACCAATGATGCACTCATTCATTATCCACCAGGAAACACAACATTTCAACTCTAGTTGAAATATTGTGGTGACACAATATATTTGTGTCACAAAATATCTTATGAACAGAAAACAGTGCCCTCTGAACTAAATATAATGTGCAGAGGACAACTTCTGTGTTTTCTTATTGTTCCAAATTAATCTCATTGCGTTAATAACACAGATATTCCAAAATGGAATGTTAAAACTTCTTGAGGGCATGGCCAAAGTAGGTCACTTAAACTGTTTTATGCATTCCTGAAAGACACATTCAAGACTTCTCTGAACAATTCTTTATTTCTCCTGAAATGTCACCAGCATTTCTTTTCTACTAAGTAAATATGGACCTCCCATATTTCAAGTCAAGCCAAGCCATTCTACAACTGCTCCTTGTTCCAGTGGCTTTGAATAGTTTTGAAATATCATTTAGAGACGGAGTAGAACCAACAAAAACACATCCAAGTTGCCTTGGTACAGGGTTATCTGTCAGTGGAAAATAAAGGTAGTAAGAAGGTTTGGAGAATTGGAGACCCAGGGTGATGATGGAGGGAAGGCCGCAGAGTTTGAGGTGACCCTGAGCAAGCAGGTAAGGAAGAAGAATCGGCTTCAGCCTCTGTGGGAATACTGCACCCTGTGCAACTAAAAATACAGATGGCAAGAAGGAGTCAAGCAAAGATGTAGGACAACCTCATATTCCTACATACAGAAGGAACATATGTAAAACATGTTCCCAAAAGTGGTTGGTTTTATATTTAAAATCTCCACTAAGGGTACATTTTTTTTCCCCTGAAAATTAACATACTTGCATTCTTTACATATTTATAAAAACATTTGTCAATTTTACACCAAAAAGATATGAAAAAATATATAAGGAAAACAGAATATTCTGTTTCATAATATTTAAGAAATTAAAGAATAAAGATTTTATTAATAAAGGTTTAGGAAGAAATGAGATGTTATTGTTAGCATACTAAGGCTCAGGATATTGAGTTTGGTAAGTCTTAAGCAAGTCATTAAACATCTCTGATCTTTAGAGTTTGTTATGCTGTCACTTGTAAAATTCACAGAAGAGGCTGGGCGTGGTGGCTCCCACCTGTAATCCTAGCACTTTGGGAGGCCTAGGAGGTCAAATTGCCAGAGTTCAGGAGTTTGAGACCAGCCTGGGCAACATGGTGAAACCCAGTCTCTACTAAAATACAAAAAATTAGTTGGGCGTGGCAGCAGGTGCCTGTAGTTCCAGCTACTTGGGAGGCTGAGGCAGGAGAAATGCTTGAACCTGAGAGGCGGAGGTTGCAGTCAGCCAAGATCGTGCCACTGCACTCCAGCCTGAGCGACAGAGTGAGACTCCGTTTCCAAAAAAAGTAAAAAGAAAAAGAAAAAATAAAATAAAATGCCCAGAAGGTGCCTGGTACATAATATGTATTATTTAAAGCTGATATTATAAAGATATTTTCTAGCCAATCAAGGAAATTTGATAATGGACAGGATAGTGTTTCTGTTGGATGTGATAATGGCGTTGCAGTCATGCATTGCATGACCTTGCTAATTCTTGGAGAAGCTGACTGAAACGTGTGGGAGAAAAAGTAGGGAGATTCTCTTTCAAATACTTGAAGAAAATTTTAAAAGATAGATGAATCAAATGTGGCAAAATCCTGGTAAGTGTTGAAAGCAGGCATTGTATACATGGGGGTCTTCATAAGTCTTCATAATAAAAATCAGAAGTTTAGATATTAATGTATATTTTTAATATTTTATATTAATATTTAATGTTAATTAATACATTATCCAAACATACAACTGGTTTTTAAAAGTCACCAAAATATAAACTCTCTTGTCACAAAAAGTATTCTAACATAAATGAATTTTCTCATGGCATTTTGTGTAAAAGAAGTTCAAGAAGAGGCTATCTTAGTAGTTGATCCCTTTGAATGACAGAGGACTCCCTTAAATCCCAAGACTGTTGTAGTACTTAGGACTTCTTTCTTTCAAGTGGTAGAAAATCTGACCCAGTTTAGCTTATACAAATAGAAAAATATTACTTCGTATTAGTATACATATCTAGATGTCCAATTATTTTCAGACTTGGTAGATTCCAGACACAAAATATCACAAAAAATCAGTGTTTATTTTTTATCTCTGCCTTTTTCTTTGGAATTTCAGACTCAGACATCATGTGGTACCAAAATCAAGGTAGCCATTCCAGCCCCTACAACTTCTTGTTTGAGGATTAGAAGATAAGAGTTTTTTTTTCTAGAAATCTAGGAGTGTATTGTCTCTTCCCGGGCTGTGCAGCCATCCCACACCCGGTCACCAAGAGGCTGTGTGGAATGGCTTAGCTTTGAAGTCATATGATTTTGTCTATAATTGAGATTACAGTCAGCTCCAAAAAAACTACATGAATTGGGATGGGGTCGGGAGGACTTCCTAGCAGAAGACAGATGTTGGTGACTAGCTTCTGGGAAATGAAAGGCACAGTAGTTCCATGTGACTGAGAACCACCGTATCAGCTTCCACAGATACATGGAAAGATCAAGGATCTTTATGCAAATACCTTTTAGCATTGCTTAGTTAACTAAGTGGCAACCTCCAATAACTTTAAGACTAAACACATGATTTTTATGTTCTATGAACACTAGTATTCAGTATTTTGAACTCATATAATTTCCTGTTTTATAAATATTTTTATTTGTTCTCTTCAAGTTGCTACTTGAAGAAGTGGTGTCTTTTACTAATAGATCTAGTTCACATCTTGGTGGGAATAGAAGCCCAGCAATCCCTATGGAAGACAGCAAAGATATCAACATCTGAGGTCACCTTAATGTTTTTTCAACCTTAACACATTATTATTTTAATGTTTCTTTTTATCACTCCACAGGGTCCTTTATGAATATCAGTTTCTTATTTCTCTCCTCTTTTTTCTTCCTTCCCACCTCCATTACCACCACTCTCATCACTGCTATCCCATAAGCACTCACTATTGATGCCAGACGCTGTCTTAAGTAGTTTAGAAGAACATGCTCTCACTTAATTCTAACATTTTTTAAAAGATTCAGGTTCAAAGACACAAAATAATGTGCGCACATTTATAGAGTAGTATGTTGACAAGGCTCAGACTTAAGCTTAGTTCAGGCAGGTGTCACACAGGCTGTGCTCAACACCCCTGTGGCCACACTGCCACTCTACATATTTGACTTGAATTTACAGTGGGAAAAAATATTAGGAACCCAGCCAGTAAATCTCAATATGTTCTCCCCTCCTGACCAGACAGATTGAACACTATTGCATTGAGGTCAGTGAAATTTGTGCAATGAGTTTGCCAAAGGAAAATAAGTAGTTGGTGCATCTGACATCTTCATGCTTCTCAGTAATTGTTTTTTTTCCTCATTTTCTTCTAAAATGTATTTGAGTCTACTTTGTCTCGAGCAGTGCTTCTCAACTGAAAGTGATTTTGTCCCCTAGGGGACACTTGGCAATGTCTAGTGACATTTTTGGTTGTCACAAATGGGGAGGTGGTACTGCTGTAGACGCAGTAGTGGGCAGAGGCAAGGGATGCTGCCAAATATCCCATATTGTACAGAAAAACCCTCTTTGCCCCCTTACCCAGCAAAGAATTCTCCTGCTCCTAATGGCAACAGTTCTGCCTCAGAACAGAGGTCAGCAATTTTTTTTTTTCTATAAAGAGCCACGTAGTAAATATTTTAGGTGTTACAAGCCACACAATCTCTTGTACAAGATTGTAGAGCAAAAGTAGCCATAAGCAATATATAAACAAATGAGCATGGTTCAATAAAACTTTATTGATATATACACGCATGCAGGGCAGTGGGTCACATCCATCCTGAGAGCTGTACACTGCAAACTTCTGGTCTAGAGTGCCCCTGAAGTTGCTTAACCTCAACCACAGGTTGTTGAAGTCTCTATATATGTGTTCTCAGGAAGATTTACATTTTGTGGTAAATAACCAGATAGTCTCTATGGAGCAGGGCTCCTAGCTTGTTCCTCAACTGTTTTCCTTAAGGAACTCAAAGCTATTTTGCATGGGTGTGGGGTAGGTGCATAGCATTAACTAGGAGAACAGCTCGATGTGAGGATTATAGCATCTATAAGAGTGGACGGTCTGCAGAGTACCTGCAGCCACAGAGCAGAAACTAGCAAGTGAGAATACAGAGAGGAGAGGCAACATCCAGCTTGAAATGAAGATGTCTGGCCCACATGGTGAGAAACATGCAGCAAGAACCACGGGTGTAAGAACACTGCTTGTCATAAAGTTGGTCAGCATGATGCAGACACTAAGTCAGCAGAAAAATTTAATTAAAACATCGTCACCTTATATCTTGGGAGTACTTTGCCATTTTGAAAATGCTTTCACCTACATGATTTCATGGTATACCTGGGACAATATTGTCTACTCAGTAAGCCTCTCTGAGCTATAACTCATAGGCGCTTGGGTTATAAAGCAAGTGAAATATATGCTTTCCTCTCAGGGAGATGTTGGCCTAGTGGGGAACACAGATATAAGGAAGCAGAAAAGCCCAACATCAGCATGTGTTCAGTAAAAGAGCTGCACCTGGAAGAGGTTGGAGACTCACCCTGGTTTGGGAATTAGGCTAAAGGAAGTCATAGGCAAGGACATTTTTCTGAGGTTATTTTGCTTGAGTGAGTGTTAAAATAGAGGAGGATGAACGTAGAATTAGGGGCAAGGGTGTAGTTTTGCAGGGAGGGCCATATGAAGAATTAGTCAATCGAGAGACGGGGTTGGATGGAGGTGGAGAGAAAGAGAAAAGTGCACACACAGGAACAGCAAAGCCCATGGAGGTGAGAAATAGCAGGGCATGGGCATGTGACAGGGGAATGACATGAAGTCTGGGGAAGCCCAAGAGTAAATTCAGAGAAGGAAACATATGTAAAGAAGAGGCCAGGCACGGTGGCTCACGCCTGTAATCCCAGCACTTTGGGAGGCTGAGGTGGGTGGATCACAGGGTCAGGAGTTCGAGACCAGCCTGGCCAATATGGTAAAACCCTGTCTCTACTAAAAAACACAAAAATTAGTGGGGCATGGAGGGGCATGCCTGTAGTCCCAGTCACTCGGGAGGCTGTGGCAGGAGAATAGCTTGAACCTGGGAGGCAGAGGTTTCAGTGAGCCGAGATCGTACCACTGCACTTCGGCCTGGGCGACCAGAGTGAGACTTCATCTCAAAAAAAATAAATAAATAAATAAATAAACAGGGTGGGGGGGGATGTTTAAATGAGAGCCAGTTTATGGTTTGGCCTTGGTTACCATTCTGAGCAGTATGGATTTGATTGTTTAGTGATAGAGAATATGGAAGTCAAATTTCAAATTCAAGTCAAGATGCAAAGTTCATATTTGAGAAGAGTGAAGGCAAGGAGATCAGCTAGGAAGCTGATGTCTCATCCACGTGAAAGATGAGGCAGTCATTGTGGGTGAAGAAGAGGAAATGAACTCAAGAAACACTTAGGAGGTCATGGTTTCAGAGTTTGGCAACTTTCTAAAATAGGCAGGACAGGAATTATAATCTCCATTTTACAAATGAGGCCAGAAACTCAGAAAGCTGAAATCATTAGTTCACTATCTCACTTAATGAAGCTTACGTTTACTCCCAATTCTCTATGTCATGCTCATTAAAATAGCTCACACCGGCCGGGCATGATGGCTCAAGCCTGTAATCCCAGCACTTCGGGAGGCCGAGGCAGGCAGATCACCTGAGGTTAGGAGTTCGAGACCACCCTGGCCAATATGGTGAAACCCTGTCTCTACTGGGAAAAACAAACAAACAAAAAAGTAATCAGGTATGGTGGTAGGCACCTGTAATCGTAGCTACTTGGGAGACTGAGGCAGGAGAATCGCTTGAACCCCGGAGGCAGAGGTTGCAGTGAGCCGAGATTATGCCATTGCACTCTAGCCTGGGCAACAAGAACAAAATTCCATCTCAAAATAATAATAATGATAATAATAACAATAATAATAAAGCTCACATCTGTACTCCCAGCACTCTGGGAGGCTGAGGTGGGACGACTGCCAGAGGCCAGGAGTTCTAGAATAGCCTGGGCATCAAAGCGAGGTACGGTCTCAACAAAAATACTAATATTAGCCAGGGATGGTGCATGGGCCTGTAGATCCAGCTAGAGTAGAGACTGCGGTGGGAGAATCGCTTGAACAGCATAAAACATATTAATTAATAAAATATATATGTACATATATAAGTTTAACTAATATTCATAGAGTATCTGTAAATGCTAGACCTTAACAAAGCCAGTTTCACTCATGTTATATCTTACTAATATTTCATGGAAGTAAGTTTTGTTACTTGGACTTCGTTTTGTGTGGAAACTGAGGCACAGAGACTTATCTAACATACTTAAGGTCCCAGAGATCATAACGGAAGAGGTTGGATTTCCATGACACTATGCTGCCTCTCCTCATGGAACATGTCCTAGACATAATCACTATTCAGAACTATACTTCCCCAACATGGTAGCCACTAGTCACACAGATGGTTATTTAAATCTAATTAAAATTAAGGTTAAATAAGAATGCAGTTCCTCTATCATACAAGCGACATTTCCAAGGTTTGATAGCTACACATGGCTGGTAGCTACCATATTGCGCAGCACATATATTGACTATTCATCATCACAGAAAGGTCTATTGAACAGTGTGGCTACTTCAGAATATTAAATCCCAGAGATGCTGGCCACATTCCAAAACTATCAAAGTAGAAACTTGCAGCAGGATTTTCTGTCACAAGCGCAGAGCAATGGAGATCAGCTGTCATTTTATTTTCTTTCTCTTTGTGCCTCAGTGGCATAAGGAACCATTATGGATACAAAAGTTCCACCTTAAAACAAGGAGAAAGCATGGGAGAAATAAATAAGGGCTTGCTTTTCCTTGTGGAGGACTGGCTTCTTGGTGCTGTGTTTATTAATGTAGTTTAATAGAAACTGGAGATTAACTGGAGAAGACTGATAAAGAAGCTAGACCTAGCAGGCACCAGAAGGGGGATTAAAGCTTAGCCTAAGCATCCACATAATCTGATTTATTTATATGTCCACACGTATAGAAATAAAAATAAAATTAGCCAAGATTAAAATCATTTGGAATAATATCACAAATAAACTTGGGCTAACTCAATTAGGCAGTTCTAGAAAATTACTGACCCAACTATTGGGTACTGATTATAAAATAAACTTGTGATTCTAAAAGAAAAACTTAGTAAATAGGAATTAGAGAGCAGCGTATATCAGTGGTAACCAAGATAAGGTACCACAAATAATTAAGGTATTAAGCAGATAGTGGTAGCTTTCCTCTGAACTATGTAACATCATACCGAGTGTCCTTGAAAGAGAATAAAACAGTTTGAGTGCCTTCAAAATTTTCAGTAAGTGGATCATAATTCCAAATTTCAAAAAGATTTCAAATATGCTGTTCTAATTATGCTTTCTAAGTGGTAACTTGAACTATGCTGGCTTAGTGGTATATTATATGAGGTTTCTCATTTTTCAAGAAAAAATAAATAAAAGAGAAAGTATATTGCTTTCCACTACCAAAGGTAAGATTCCTGTAAAAAATTGAAATTGAAATTGAAATTGGGAGGCCTGCCTCGACCTACCAAAGTGCTGAGATTACAGGTTTGAGCCACCATGCCCGGCCGGTGTGAGCTATTTTAATGAGCATGACATTCCTGTAAAAAATTTTTTAAAAAAAGCTTTCTGCTTTTTTCTTCCCTTACGCCCTCTTTTCTCTCCCTTGACACACCCCTGTCACATACACCACATATAAAATGTGATGTTGTTCAAATTCCTGTGATAAGATATAACATGGCTTAAAATAAAATGATGAATTCTTCATTGTCCTTGACAAAGATGATAAGTATCAATCTGTCACTTGTTTGGTGCTAAAGTGCAAAATTCTAAAACACCTGCTACTTCTAGGGATCTTTTATTCTGAGTCCTCCTGTAACAGACTATAAAGATGATCAGATGTTGAAATATCACAGAGTTTAAACTGTGGCCAAAGTGAATGGCGTACAATTAAGGCCTACAAAGTTGTCTGTACATCTGTAGACCCAAGGCTAATTGGGAGAATATTTTATGCATACAGACTGCTCTCTACAATTCTGGTTCTAAAATCCGGCATGTCTTAAGTGTTCTTCACTTAAGACTTCACACCTGAGTTTTCCAATGTTTGCTCAGTGTTATAAGATTGTACACAACCTGAGGATACAAAATGGGTACTGCCGGCACCTAGCACTGTTTGCCACAATTAAGGGTTCCAGAAAATACACACAAACTTCTTTACATGATTGTTTTGCTAACATCTAAAACTCAAGAAATCCCAATGTGAACGCCATCTTTTGCCACAAACCATTCCTCCTTCCCTAGTTATTTCTTAACTAGTTGGCAGGAGCTCCTTCCCACAGTGCCCAGACTTCCACCCATCTCTCCTGCCCTACTTCCATAACTTAGAATGTAGCAATAGTTGACGCTCTCATCTGTAGGTACAGAATGTCTGACTGGACCTCTCTTCTATAAGGCCCTGCTGTCTCTGCACACAGCTCCTCCTCCAGCAAACTTAATCCATCTCTCTCCCTTTGAGAATCTTTTACTGCTTTAAGATTATCTCCAACTGTGTCTTTAGGGTCCTCTGTTCTGGAACACTAGTCTACACCCACCAAGCCCACCCACTCACTGACTCACACCTCTGCTCATTCTGTTTGCTGTCCCTGTTAGAAAAGTTTCCTCTTTTTACGATTGGATTCTTCTTTCAAATCATTATAGCAAAGAAAGGGATTAAACTCATGGGCTGGGGCTGTTCAAGTCACAAACCTGGGTGCAAATCCCAGCTCTACTACTTAATTAACACATCCATAGAGGAGGACAAAGCGGGTGTAAGAGAGACAGAAACAGAAAAGAGAGACTGAGCAAAGTGTCTATTCACAGAACGTACATCATTGTGCATTGCTCAGAATTAAATTACTTTATACACATAGAAAGCACTCAGTATTGGCCCTAGCACATTATAAAAAAATCAAGAATTATTAGCTATAACTATTAATAATATCTAGATTAACCAACCTCCATTTTGTTGCCTTTTTTCATCCTCATGCTTCTTTTATCTTAAGTGTTGTAAACCACCTATTACAATTATTATCTATTTTGGCTATAAATTAATTATGCCTAAGTCTCTCACCAAACTATAATCTATTCGAGAGGTGAAATATTTTACTTTTTATATCTCCTAGGTTAGTGCTTTCTAAGTGTGTCCTGTCTGCAAACTGCCTGCTACAAGTGTCCATGACCAGGTCACTTCAGAATTTGGGTCAGTTTTCAGAAGCTTCCATGGCAATCTGCCATGGCTACAACATTTTTCTTCTATGTCACTTTATTTCGGTTTGCAATCTATTAAACTGTTTTTTTAAAATAGTCCCTTACTACAGAATTTGAGTCACACTATCCTAGAATATATAGCCTGTGCAGTGATCTACAGTAGATGCCCACTGAATATTCAATAGTCTCTGTACAAAGAAAAAATAATGAAAATAGTGTTTTACTGGGAACTTTTGCACTTGTTCAAGTTAGCAACATATATAGATAACCAACAAATCAGGCTCCTAAAATCAAATTCAAGACTTGAGGAAATGTAAGCATAGATTAATTTACTGAATCCTGAATTTCAGAAAATGTTAAGTCGTTTTAAAACATTATCTACCACAGTTCAGACACATTATCACACTGCTGCCTGAGGAATGGAAGAGGAAACGTAAGTTCTGATTTTTAATTTCTCTTGCACCAAACATATTAAAGTACCAACCCTGACACTGATGCACAGGATTTCTTCTATGAGGGAGGGTGAGGGCTGAAGGCAGGGAAGGAGGGGAGTCATTTCTAGTCATAGTTTTTAGACATTCTTGTTTTTGTCCTTCAGTTTCTGGACATTTCTGGATACATCTTTGTCCATTTCCTTTTGTATTAGTCCATTTTCATGCTGCTGATAAAGACATACTTGAACCTTCCTGGGTACTTTATAAAGAAAAAGAGGTTTAATGGACTCATAGTTCCGCATAGCTGTGGAGGCCTCACAATCATGGCAGAAGGTGAAAGGCACGTCTTACATGGCAGCAGACAACAGAGAATGACAGCCAAGTCCCTCACACAACATGTGGGAATTACAGGAGCTACAATTCAAGATGAGATTTGGGTGGAGACACAACCAAATCATATCACCTTTTCTCCAACCTGGATCCATATCATCCAAGCCTGTGGGGTACATGGATAAGAGAAAAGGGTCTAAGGAGGAATTCCATCAACACTTGATACTGATGGGCATTGGGAATCTTATGAAAATACTTAATTTACTAGTTTGTATTAACAATATTCTCAGTATCATTTATTTAAGTCTTGGCTTCAGATACCAAAAAAAAAAAACTTTTAGTATTCTGAGAAAGCTAATTGGAAATTTTAATTTTTAACCCTGGAAAGTAGGTGCTTTTGACAGGATTCATATCATACATTATGCAGTTACCCAATGACCTGGGCGAGGCAAAGTGGCTGGAATTAACACTTGCTTTGCTGTTATTTTTTTCCCAGAGAAATTTCCCATGAGGGATGCTTGCCTTTTCTTAGCTATTTCTGTTATCTGTGGGATCCTTGACTAGATCGGAATCAATAGAAGAAAAAAAAAAGAAAAATATTGTAAACCAGAATACTGTTATGCTATTCAAAAAAATCTTACTTTGCCACGTATTTCCAAGTGATCCACATGGATTCTGGGGTTTTTCATGCATTTAACAATTATTAACTGAAAACCTGCTCTGTGTCAGGGAGTATGATCAGCATTAGTAATAGAATGATGAATGAAACATATTTACTGCCTTCAAAAACTTCAGACTTTAGTTGGAAAAAGAGAACAAAATAAATTGACAATGACTCTTCTGGGAGAACAGTTTTACAAGGAAAAATTATGAAAACTCATATGACAATAATTGCTAATTGTTCTCTACTACCGATTCCCCTTCTTTCATAATAGAACTCCAAAGTTTTAGCTACAGACATGTCTAACCTGCTAAAAGTTACAGTTTTCAGCTTCCATTGGAACTGATTGTGTCCACTTGCCAAAGTTATAGCCAAAGGAACATGAGGAGAAGTGTGACTCATCTTTTTGGGAGAAAAAAAGCATGTGTGCCCACACCTCCCTGGCCTAGGCCTCTGTTCTCCCTCCTCCTGACTCACCATGAGACCTGCCTAGATATGGAAGACACACGGTGACAACATCAGAGTCATTCTCTTTAGGATCGCTTGAGGCCACGAGTTCAAGAACAGCTTGGGAAACATAATGAGACCCTGTCTGTATGAAAAATTTAAAAATTAGGTGGCGTAGTAGCATGCACCTGTAGTCCTGGCTACTCCAGAGGCTGCGTCAGTAGGATCACTTGAGCCCAGGAGTTCAAGGTTGTAGTGAACTATGATCATGCCACCATACTCCAGGGTGACAGAGAAAGAGCCTGTCTCTTAAAAAAGAAAAATAAAGATTTATAGGTTGTGATGTGCCATAGGGAGGGAGAACGGTGTGATAGCAACAACAAACTGAAGAATTAAAGGTGACTGGAACTTAATAAAATTTTTGGAAAGTAATGAGATCAAATAGTTGGAGTTAGAGTGTACATGAACAACACTGATTACCATCACTCATTTTAAAAAATTCAACATGTTTGTAATAGGCCACTATTATGTGCTAAGCACTATATTTGATGTTAGAGATACAGTGGGGATCAAGAACAGATGTAGTCCCTGATGATATAGGCTAGGAGATTAAGGGACTACTGCACCACGAACAGTTCGGCCCTCTGCACTGTCTGTCTGATCTTCACCACAACCAAACAGTAGTGTTCACTGCAATAACACATTTACATATTAGGAGACCAAGGCTCAGATAATTATAAGTAACTTGATCTAAATCTGGCTTTTCTGTTGTTAAAACTCATGGTCTCTCAACTAAATCATGCAGCTCTCTGAGGAATAACATAAAACAAATAAAACACATACTTCCTATTTTCAACAGTGAATGCTAAAACAATCCCAAGGCATGAATTACATTTTAAGTAGAGAAAAAAATGAATTATATCAAGTAAATTATCCATTACCATCAATGAAATTATTATGTGGGTCTCATTTTACCTATTGCCTAAGGCATAATCTCTAAGAATTTTACTACTGAAAAATACTTACAATAAAAAATAAACTTGATATTTAAACGGTGTTTAAAGAAAAAAATGACACATTTTGTGATGTGGTGAGGAAAGATAACATATCATTCCAGTTTTTCAAATTATCTTCATTTTTTAATTAGTGGCACAATTATCAGTTCTAGCTTCACGATCTCACCTCTGTAACCCAGGAAACAGGTTCCAGAAATGCCTTCATAGTCTTTGTAAACCAATCTCCCGGGCAGATAAGAAGCCCACACAGCTTAAATATTTTCTTAAGGTGTGATGGTCTTACACTTTATATGCATCTGTTACACTTCTTCTATGTCATCCAAATAGACATTTCTTGGATTCTTCTCCTAAGACTTCTTTTTTTTTTTGAGACGGAGTCTCGCCCTCATCCAGGCTGGAGTTCAGTGGCGCGATCTCGGCTCACTGCAAGCCCCATCTCCCTGGTTCAGCCATTCTCCTGCCTCAGCCTCCGGAGTAGCTGGGACTACAGGCGCCCGCCACCACGCCCGGCTAATTTTTTGTATTTTTAGTAGAGACGGGGTTTCACCGTGTTAGCCAGGATGGTCTCGATTTCCTGATCTCGTGATCCGCCCGCCTCGGCCTCCCAAAGTGCTGGGATTACAGGCGTGAGCCACCGCTCCGGGCCAAGACTTCTTATAAGATTTTCTTAAGGATTTGTATCATTGTATTTTTCATTTCTCTTTTTTTTGTTTGTTTGTTTGTTTGTTTTGGATTAATGTTTCTTTTCCCTTAATAGTCAGAATAGTCAGGTTTGGGGAATACTTATGGCAAAGGGAAGAATGTGGAATGTAAGGTTTCAGATGAATGCTTGGATCAGCAATCCACAGGACCCCATCTAGATGGTTGACAGCAAGATCACAAGGGAATTTTATTCTCTGGACTCTTTCCAGAACATTTTTCAATGGTGAGTACTAGTTTTTCCTTTTTTTTTCTCCTTCTCTCCTAGAACTACCATTCCATACTACATTGTTAAAACATATGAGTTTCTTTTTTTTTTTTTTTTTTTTGAGACGGAGTCTGGCTCTGTCGCCCGGGCTGGAGTGCAGTGGCCGGATCTCAGCTCACTGCAAGCTCCGCCTCCTGGGTTCACGCCATTCTCCTGCCTCAGCCTCCCGAGTAGCTGGGACTACAGGCGCCCGCCACCTCGCCCGGCTAGTGTTTTGTATTTTTTAGTAGAGACGGGGTTTCACCGTGTTAGCCAGGATGGTCTCGATCTCCTGACCTCGTGATCCACCCGTCTCGGCCTCCCAAAGTGCTGGGATTACAGGCTTGAGCCACCGCGCCCGGCCAACATATGAGTTTCTTAATAAGATATTGGAAGAATTATTTTTGGAAGGTCAGATATTATTATTATGCAGGGCCCTCATCCCTCCCACATTTATTCTCATACAGCAGTTCAACTTGGTGTAAACAAAATAAGAGGAAAAGGGAAATAACAAATCATATTCATATTTTACTAAAAATCCAAAAATTTCCTTTCTAATATCTTGTCAATAATTCTAACTATATTTTGTTTATCAAGGGAGTTGGAATAAAAGAAATATTGCTTCTTGTTGGATTTATTTAGGTTTTAGACCATTACCATTCTTACAAACAAAATACCCTTGACAAAAAGAATTCAATGATTATTAAAATCCATTTCCAACATAAACTAAGGGCAAAAAAATCACTGGAAATACAGCAATGGTGTCATACATACAGAATAAATAGGTTGAGAAAAAAAGTGTGAAGGAAAAAAAACCACTACATTTTATTCTTGATCCTTCTCTAACACAATTTTAGATGATTTTAGGATTCTCATCTAGAAAGAATATGGAAAACAAGTATCAACATTTTTGAAGTAAAGAGATAAATATGATGTAAAAATTGACAAACCAACTCCAAAAAAACCTTAAGGAGCACAACTGCAGAGAAGACCTGTAAGCCACTGAGAACAGAACTTTATTATATTCCGACAAGAATCCTTAGGGTAATTTATAGTAAGAGTAAGAAAAAGCACTTCCAGGATAATTTTACGATTCATTAAATAATTCATTAAAAAGTATAACATAACCAAGAATTATAATTTATCTTACCAGTTCCTATTAAAATTTATTTTTATTAAATAGAAATTTCAATGACCCGTGCCTTTTCATATTACTTTTATAAGAAAAACTAAATAAGAGTAGAGTGATAATTAACATACAAAAATCCTAGTTTCTGTAATTCAGAATTCATACAGCCATCTCTCACACAGTTTTCTCAATCTCTTTCTTTTAATACAGTGAGATATTGCAAATGGTGTATATGAGACACCGTAAGAACTTTCAATATCAGAGAAAGATTCATGTTATTAAATGGTATGCATTTAGAGAAAAATAAAGAGAATCATTTAAATAATTTCCAACCATATTAAGTAGTAGAAATTAATAGGAAAATATCAATTTCCAATTTAGTACTTAAATCTTAATTAAAGGTACTAATACACTTCACTCAAAAAGTATAAAGACATTGAAAGGACATCTGTTTCTATTTGCAGCAACATGGTGGACTGAGGAAATGCAAACTTTCCAATTATTATAATTTTAAAAACTTGGAAAGTGTAGATGGCAAAAAATTTAACATTCTTTAAATACATACATAATCTTGAGAGAATAAATGGAAAGTGTCAAGGTGTTAAAAATAAAAAGGAAAATTAAAGACAGGCTTGTAATACTGCAGAGGATAGAAAAGAGTTACAGAAGATAGCAGAATCCAGATCTAGGCTATAATAGGTGAGCGTTGGCTGTTAAAATCCTTTTAGGGATGGACGATATGACTTTAGATCTATAGGAAGTAAGGAGATCTCTGCATAAAGCCAGGACTCAGGAAAGCTAGCTCCCTCCATTCCAATGAAACAAAAACAATTTGATCTCACAGTCCACAAAAGTAGGAATGGAAAAATGGACCATACATGGTTTTATAGCCTAAATGCACTCTATTAGTATAGTATGGGAGGGTCTCACTGAAAATTTAACATAAAGCTGACCTCAGAATGGTGAAACTTCCAGTCTCTTAGAAAATCAGATATTAATCTGCTCTGTAGCCACAATTCCAATTCCATAAGAAGCACATCCATATCCTTTACAGAAAGAGCTACCTCCTCCAAAGAGAAGTTTGCAAGCCAGATTATAAACCGTGAGTGCGAAAGAAGCTATAAAATACCGTGAAAGAGGCTATAAATTATTGAACTAAAATGATTAAAGAGATAAAGTATAAATTATATATATACACACACACACATATATATACACACACACACACATTAAATCAGACTACTGTACGGACCATGAAATACAGATTTTTTTGATTATCTGAAATGACAAATATAGGAAATAAAGTTTATTTGAATGAAGGAATCTATTAAAAAGAATTAAAAATCAGATTGGATCTACATAAAGAGACAATCAGTGAACTAGAAGATCATTTGAGAACACTTCGTAGAATTTAGCACAAAGTGGCAAACAGAAGAGAAAATGAAAGTTATGTAACTAGGCATGGAGATGGAGAGCCTGTGAGGACTTCCTGAAGAACAGATGAAAGAGAAGAGTGTGAATTAACATTCAAAGAGAACACAGTTGAGCCTTACTGTTAAATTTATACAACATGCCAATTTCAATTTCAGCTATATGTGTCTTTCTTATAGAGAAATCACAAAGAACAAAAGGGGAAGAGGGAGTGCCTTCAAAAATCAGAAAGAAGAGCAAGTTACTCTAAAATCAATCTTTAAAAAAATTGTTTGACAGCAAATCAATTATTGGCAACAGAAGAACCAGAAAACTGTGGAAAAGTATCTTGAAAGGTATTGAGAGGCAAACACTGTCATCTGTTAATACTGATTTATATGTCTAACTTAACTGACAATCAAGAGTAAGGGCAAAAAAAGAGCAATTTTAGACAAAAGTTGCCACCTATGTATCCTTATTTAAATTGATGCTAAAAGTTTTACTTCAGGAGAAAAGAGAGTAAACCATGTGAGTGAATAGGATGCAAAAAAGTATGATGAGCAAGGAAATTTATTATCATGTGGGTTAATTTAAATTAACATGGCTATAAACGCTAACCACAATAAGGACAAATAATAAGGGATTTATAAGCACTTGCATTAAAAATAAGTAGATAAAACTGTGGAATTTGGAATTCAGTGAGCAGGGTTACAGCATTCCACAAAATCTGGTATTCCCTGAAAGGAGAATAACACCAAACAACTTTTAATTTTTAAGTCGAACAGGGATATTAAAATTTCAGAATTATCAGTAAAAAAGAGGAAATAAAATGTATAGTTTCCAGGTACAGAGAAGAAAAGGAATAAAAACAAAAAGTCAGTGTGATAGGAGGAGGAAGGAGTAACAAGTTAAATCAAAATATTCAAATATAGAAAAAACAAAAGCAAATTATATAAATAAATATCTCAAGTTCTATAACAAAGAGAACATGATTAAACTCACTACTAAAAGAACGGAGATTCTCAAATACATTTCTAGACATCCAGATAGGCATTGCTTATAAGACACTCATCATAAACTTAAAAACAAACAAACAAACAAACATATTTGTAAATGCCTCAGACCAAAACTGTGAGAGTCTGTATATAAAACAAAATCAAATTTAAAACAAAAGTTGTTAATGGGGTCAAGGAGTCATTGAAACATTAAGAAAGGGAAAACTCAGGAAGAAAGATATCAATTCTGAATGTGATACATTTAACAAGGAAATTCTTTTTATCAAAACTTGATAAAATTACATAGAGAAACAAAACACAAAACAAACATAATCAAGTTAGAACATTTTAATACACCTTTCTTAAAAACATGCAGATTAAATAGAGTTATATCTATTAAGGGTAAAAAAGTGGCACAGTTTACAGGATTTATCCATAATATACATAGCACCCAACTTTTAACAGTTGGAGAATAAACTTTCCTTTTAATCAGGAATAGCTGATCCATCAACAGAAAAATTGACAAAGAATGTAAACAGTAAGTTTGCAGAAGAGAAAACTAGAATAAAAAATAAAGATGGAAACTGATCAAGCAATGCAAACTAAAATAGTAAGAATTTTACCCATCAGAATGTTAAAAATAGAAAAATCTAATGATATCAAGTGTTGAAGATGTAGAATTCGAGGAGCTCTTGTTAACTGCCAGTGGAGTGAATCATCTGACAGGGTCAATTAAGTTGAAGATGCTCATATTGGTGAAAGCGCTCGTATTGGATGAGACCCAGTAATTCCCATTTTATGTGACTTACCCTAGAGAAACTGTCACACGTATATACACAGATGTTCATCATCTTTATAAGTGTTAAAATGAAATATTGGGGAATACATTAAATATTCTTCCATTAAGGATATAAACTTGTATATAATCATGAGCAATAATTAAAATGAGTAAAATAAAATAAATGGTCAGGTTTCCTAAGGTCTACCATGATTTTGGTTATTAAATAGTGTTCGTTATACTGCATGGCCTGCTCTTTTGGTGTCAAATGGTAAATAACATAGATTTTTCTCTAACTTTGTTTTATCTTGATCTCTAGATTGACTATTGTCAGGTGACTTCTTGTGAGCTCATGATCTTTTCAACAGTTAATGCAGAACAAATCATCTTAAAACATAGCAACCATGGCTTTTGTGATTCACTTAGACTGTTAGTAAATACCACAAAATTCTGAATGATATATTTTATCACTATACTTAATTTTTATATTTATATTTATATACTTTATTTTAAAATTATGTATTATTTATTATATTTTATTTATTTTAGAGACAGAATCTTACTCTATAGCCCAGGTTGAAGTGCAGTGGCACAATCATATAGCTCACTGCCTCAAATGCCTGGGCTCAAGAGATCATCCCTGCCTCAGCCTTCTGAATAGCTGGGACTATAGGCATGTACCACCATGCCTGGGTAATTTTTCATTTTTATTTTTTTGCAGACATGAGGTCTTGCTATGTTGCCCAGACTCTGGCTTCAAACAATCCTTCCACCCTGCCCTCCCAAATTGCTGGGATTAGAGCTGTGAGCCATCATGCCCAACTGTTATCCCTACTTTTAAGTACAGGAACTAAAACTTGGAATGAAGTGGCATAATATTACTCAAGTATCAAGCAGTAGGACTGATATCTGAACTAACACTTCTTTGCACTACACCACACATAAACTTGAAAGTATAAGTCTAAGTCGTTATGCTTATTACACACAGTTTCAAAAGAAACACACATAAGCTATGTTTTTAATGAATTGTACAGCCAAAGAGCAGTTGTGACAGATCAGTAGCTGTGGATCTCACCAACACCTATCTAGTAGACCAGATGCATAAGCTACATATGAAAGGCAGTGCATGTAGGAATCATACTTAATTTAAAATAATTGGCTGTGGGGGAAAAAAAGAAAAGATTTTTCTAATGTATCTTTAAAAATTTACATCTCATATTAATATTACTTTTGAATTCTGCTGAGATATTGACCAAATAATAATTATTTTCAAGCATCATCATTTTGTCTCATTTTGAATTCTGACAAAAGTATATGTGTATGTGTGTGTGTGTATTCTTTAAAACATGAATACAGTTTTAATGATGGAAATCTGCTATGCTGTGCTTTAAAATGTTCACACTATCATTACTTTGTTTCTCCTCTCTTACTGGAGTGCTGATGATGTAGTTCAACTTTCACTCATCCATGTTCCCATGTACATTAATTATGCTGTTACAAATGACTCAAAAAATGACTATTATAAAGCAGCATTTCATCACAATGACATGATATAACTCTTCATTTCTGGTTTCCACTTTTCATTTCCCAGGTCACTATGAGGCACAAAAGTGTTGAACACAATAGTACTGACAAGGCTGAGACTTAAGACTTGAATAATCCAGTTATTAAACATTGGTCTAAGATGTGCCTGATGATCGACATTGATCAAAGCTTTCTTATCCTTTAGAATCAGCAGAAATTATCCCTAGAGAGCCTCCAGTTCTGTGGTTCCCAATCTTGAATTAATTGTACACTTCTAAGACTGCACCTAAGTAATAGCTATCTAACTCTTTTCTACTTCCTTAGACAAAAGGTTTTGAGGAGCACCTTGGGGCCAGGAATGTGTCAGCAGCCAGGAGAAAATATCCATTAGTTCCTAAATTCAAGAGCTGCTTCACTTTCTGTGTTTGTGGAGTTTTTCTCTCACTTCTGTGAGCCATATATTTTCTATATAATTCATTTCCTTAAATTAGCATGTACTTGTTTCTGTTGCTTTCAACCAAAGAATCCTGAATGATATAGTATTCCTGAAGTGGCTCCAACTTCCAGAAACAGGACAAGGTAACCTACAGGGGGTCTTCTGAACCACAGGAAAACACAAGTAACAAAACAGAAATGTGAGTCTTAGCAAGAACCGTTCAGGAAACTGGAAAAGCAAATACTATGCCATGTAAAAAGAACAGGAATGAAACTATGTGCAGAAAATAGGCAGTAGGCTCATGAGGACACTAGTTTGCAACAAAATATGGTTAGGATGTAAAGCAAAGATGATCCTGAGTGACCTTGTGTCTAGACTTGCTTTGTTCTTTTTTGCAGGCTGGTGTTCAGAATTCAGGATAATGTAAATGCATAGGGTAGAGGTGACTACAGATAAAATTCTGAGAAGCTAGTTTCAACGTTAATCTAGTTTAAAAAAAAAACCACTTATTGTTTAAAAATCTAATGTGGCTTTTTGGAATGTCAACTCTCTTCTTGGATCCAGAAGACAGATAATAGATAAATGAATAAGAAAAGAAACACAAACATAAATAATCATTAACACTGGTTAGATAATGGCACTTAGAAGTCCTAATTAATCACTACAATAATTCAAAGGGATTTTCTTTTCAGGAGATAATTTTTGGAATTAGGCATCAGGACAAGAGCCTCAGATTAGGCAGAGAATTTCAGAACCCCTGAAAAAGCATGTCCAAGATGGGACTGTCATTAAACATGAATGCAGGAAAACCTGATCTTTCAAAACACAAGATTTCATGGGACTGGAGAAAAAGAGGATAAAGGAAGAAAGGAAGAAAAGAAAATCAAACTTGTGGGGACTAATGATTTAGTTCAATTCAGTATACTATGCTTGAACATTCTTTATCACATTTTGATGATTATTTGCCCATAATCAGGCTACATCATCTAGCCATGACATGTTTCCCAACAGGAAACCTCACAAATTGATAAAATCAGCCTGAAATACAGTCCAAATCTTGCTCATTTCTGCGGAGAAATGGTTAAACAAACTTCACTTATTTGGCTAGAATATTATTGGTCACAGCTGGATTGGAATGCCTGAAGTTGAGAAATGAATAATACAGACATTGATGAGAACAATACTAGAAAAATATTTTCCATCTATAACCAAAAAATACTGTGTTATAGAACCTTGCGGATAATCCACATAATCTTAATTGTTATGGTAACCCCAATTATTTTTTACCTGATGCATTATAGTTCAAAAGGTAATTATTTGTCAAATTTCATTTCCGTAGAGTATATGTTTTTATGACTTTTTGCTAATTTGAATTGTCTTTCTTCTTTAAAAGTCCAAATAAAAAAGACTTTTTATATATTTCAGACTTTATTTTCTGAATATTTGCTGATACTCTATTTCCTAAAAATGACTTGCGAATAAACAAATTTAGGTTTATCCAAAGACATATTTAGTCATTACTCTATTCTCTCTACACACATTCTCTCTTACACATACACACACACTGAGAGAGAGAGATTAAAAAAAAAAAAAAAAACAAAAACAAACAAAAAAAAAAACAGAAAGAGATAACCTCATGCTTGCCAAATTACAAATTTGAGATTTCAGTATAAAAATGAGTTTTCCCTAAAATCAGAGTGAAACAATCATGGTAAAGCATTTCTCTATCAATAGCAAACTTTTGCTGGTAACTTATGTCTGCTAAAAAGCTTAGTAACTAATAGTCTTTACTTATCCTGCTGACTAATTTGCTTCTCAGTAATTAGAAACCTCAAGAACAATCTGTTTGAGACCCAATTCCTAAAATGAAACGACCAATAATGAGAAAACAAGAATTGTCAGGGTAAGTACTTTGCTTAACATTAAGTTTATACTTTGCTCAATACAATTCCACAAATGTTTTCTGCACACCTACCATGTGCCATGTGCTATACTCATTTACAATAACACAGAGTAAACTTTTAATAATTGGATTACAAAAATGAAAGAGAACAGAAATCTCTGTTCCCTAGATAGAGACATTTAAAAGGAATAGAATTGACCTGGCATGGTGGCTCAGCACTTTGGGTAATCCCAGCACTTTGGGAGTCCAAGCAGGTGGATCACTTGAGGTCAGGAGTTCGAGACCAGCCTGGCCAACATGGTGAAACCCCATCTCTACTAAAAATACAAAATCTATCCGGACGTTCTGGCGCACACCTGTAATCCCAGATATTCAGGAGACTGAGGCAGGAGAATCGCTTGAACCCAGGAGGCAGAGGCTGCAGTGAGCCAAAATTGTGCCACTGCACTCCAGCCATGGGCAACAGAGCGAGACTGTCTCAAAAAAAAAAAAAAGGGCGGGGGGAATAGAATTCAGTTATTTTTTGTGAGATGCCTAATGAAAGGGAAAACCTGAGTATAAAATCACAACACCACACACACACACACACACACACACACACACACCCTACCAAATGGTAAAGGCAAAGAAGTTATTTTAAAATAAAATACATAGACCTAAGGCAATTTTTTTTTTTTTTTTTGGAGATGGAATCTCACTGTACCGCTCAGGCTGGAGTGCAGTGGCATGATCTCAGTTCACCACAACTTCCTGGTTCAAGCGATTCTCCTGTCTCAGCTTCCAGAGTAGCTGGGATTACAGGCCTGTGCCACCTCGCCAGGTAATTTTTGGTATTTTTAGTAGAAACGGGGTTTCACCATGTTGCCCAGGCTGGTCTCAAACCCCTGACCTCAATTTATCTGCCTGCCTCAGCTTCCCAAAGTGCTGAGATTACAGGCGTGAGCCACTGTAACCCATCCAGGAAATTCTCTAAGTTTATGAAATACTTATACACTACAGTGAGGCACAGGATCCTAAAAAATAAATTATAAAAAGGGGCAGTCACCTATAAAAAATAATATGTATTCAATAGAGAAGCTTATCCCAAAAGGCATTCAGTGGAATATTAATTCCACAGGAAGTTAAACAGTTTTATTTGTAACTGACAGTAAAATAAAGTTTGGAAGCACTGGATTAAAGTTAAATTAGTTTGTATGTTCTCACTCATAGGTGGAAATTGAACAATGAAAACACTTGGACACAGGAAGGGGAACATCACACACCAGGGCCTGTTGTGGGGTCAGGGGAGGGGGGAAGGATAGCATTAGGAGATATATATAATGTAAATGACGAGTTAATGGGTGCAGCACACCAACATGGCACATGTATACATATGTAACAAACCTGCATATTGTGCACATGTACCCTAGAACATCAAGTATAATAAAAAATATATATATAAATAATAAAAATAAGGTTAAATTGGTTTACTTATTTCAGGACTTCTCAGAACCTTTATAATATTAAAATATATTGTGAATTTTTCAGAAAAAATGATAGAATACATTTTCCAAATATATTTGGCCATGCGATACTTTTAACACAAGCATTTTAACATTAGTGTTCCATGAAACATTCTTAGGAAATTCTGTTTCACATGACCATTGAATTTTTTCAACTTTTATGAATATTGTTATTTATCAAATGACTATGGTTGATGATCTCCCAGTACTCAGTCCACGCCTTGATGTTTGCTGGACCTAATTAACTGGATTTTTGTATTAATCTAAAGTCTGCCTTTTCTTGCCTTCTCCACATAACTTGGACACTACAATTATAATTTCCCACATATTAAAGGTCTCCCATTCTTATGTCTGGGATCTTTATAGACTTGCTTCCTTCCTCCAGCCTCGACATAGCATCCCTACATTGCTAACCTAATTTTCAACTTCCAACCCCTCAGGAAAGTTGTCATGTGTATTCTTAGAATGGGTTGGACGAAGAATGGAACAATGGAGGAAAAGAGGGGATGACAGGATAGTAGCAAAATGTTATGTTGCTCTATATTCAAGGTCATAATGTCACATGCCTGCAGAGACCAGGCAGGTAACTGACATGAGTTAGGCTCATGAGGTCTGAGTTTTGGGCTATCGGATTGGAAGTGGTTTTTTTTTTTTTCATAGCTACAAATAATTGCTTATTACAGGCAATCTTCTTGGCCAGTCTTTCCATTTCCCACTTTTGATAAAGACATGAACACAGAGAAAGGTTTTTTTTTTTTAAAGAAAATTACAGTGGAAATAGAGAATGCAAAAGCTATGACACAGGGTGACCTGTCAGCCTGAGCATCAGGGAGGCCGTAAAGGACAGGGACTGTGATGAGCTGCAAGGGGCATGCCCTGGCTAAGCAGGGTAATCCCTGATGAAGGAAGCTATTCAGGTCTGTCACCAGCTAGGAAGGTGGCAGTGTAGTAAGACATTCTGATTTTGTTTTAAAATAGCCCAGCTATTTAGATTATACAGGGTATCTCTTACTTTTAAATATTGTCTCAATATTTTTATAACAACCTGGGGGAAAATATGTCTGTAGGAACTGCAAGCTTGAGACACCAGGCATGACAATTGAAGGGGGTAACAGGAGAAATGAGTTTTATGGTGTTGGGTAGGCAGGACATTCTTGGAAAAGTGATTGTAATTAAGAGGTTCTGAATTACCGGGGAGAAACAAAACTGGCAAGAAGGGAGAGACAGTGGTGTCATGGAGCCTTACAAGCTGCTTTTCCTTGTATATCCTTTAAGGTCAGGAGCAAAAAACAAATTTTTTTGTTATTTATTTTTGCTTCCTTGGACAGTGTATAAGTCAGGGTTCTCTAGAGGGATAGAAACAATATTATACATATGAAAATGAACATGTATATCATATAATTTATATTATATCAAACATATATTTATATAATATATAAAATGTTACATTTGAAATATATTACATATAATTGTGTGAGTGTGTGTGTGTGAGATCAAAAAGACAAAGTTCCATGATAGGCCGTCTGCAAACTGGAGGATGAGAGAAGCCAGGAGAGCAGTTTTGGGAAAGTCAGTGGCATAGCTAAATGCAAGTTCTAAAGCCTTAAAACCAGGAAAGCTGACAATACAGCCACTAGTGTGAGGCCAAAGACCTCAAAGCCCCCAAAAAGCTGCTGGTACAAATTCCAGATTCTGAAGGCCAAAGAACAATGTCAAAGACTCTGATAACACGGGTGGCTGGGGAAAGAAGCTGAGTGGTATCTAAAAAAGGGTCAGCCTATCTACTTGATTATTAAAATCTTCCTCTGCTGGCCGGGAGTGGTGCCTCATGCATGTAATCCTAGCACTTTGGGAGGCTGAAGTGGGCAGATGATTTTGAGCTGAGGAGTTTGAGACCAGCCTGGGCAACATAGTGAAATCTCATTTCTACTAAAAATGCAAAAATCAGCCAGGTGTGGTGGCACATGCCTGTAATCCCAGATACTCGGGAGGCTGAGGCAGGAGAATCGCTTGAATTCGGCAGGTGGAGGCTGCAGTGAACTGAGATCACACCACTGTACACCAGACTGGGCGACAGAGTAAGACCCTGTCTCAAAAAAAAAAAAAAAAAAAAAAAATTTCTCCCCTGCTGATGTCACCTTTTGATGAACATTCATGTGGACACAAATACCTTCACATCTTTTGTCCATTCAGAGAAGTTTATTCATATACTTCTTCCCCCAATTTCCTTGTCACTAATTTGCCCATCGTGCTCCTTGCAAGTCCCTGACCATCCAGCTAAAGCATTAGCTACAGTTCATAAATCAGTACAAAGTCACATGTCTGATCATTTCTCCTGCTAAGAAAAGTGCACAGCCAGGTGCACTGGCTGAAGTTCTGCCTATAGGGAAGATTTCCCTTCACCAACATCCTTAGGGGATGTCACAGAAAGGGGATATAGTGCTGCAGCATTGACTTCTGAGTGGCACCTGCTTCACATGCAGAACCATCCCAAGTAAACAAGAACTGAGTCTTCCCTTTCCCTGTCAGCTGATCTAGGAATCCCCATGAAGCCACAGGTGCAGACAGGGAGAGAGAAGGCAACATAACAGGAATAGGAACTATGGGCATTTGGGCCACTTCTTCATGTAACTTGCTTGTGCCTTCAGAACCTCCTCAGGCCTGATCACAAATACACCACTTCCATTTAATGATGGAGTCCTGCTGTACACACCCAACTTTATGTCTTAGGTGGGTCAGATAACACTCAGCTCGTAACAGACAGCTCAGGTCTCATGGTAACTTGTTGGCCCACAGTCATGAGTTCAGTCTATACTAAGACTTAGTAGTGTGCGGAAAGGTGTCTCTCAAAAGGAGAGTAGTTATGTGCAAATGACGGAAGTTGTTTGCTACAAAATTATAACAGCCTCTGCTGCGATTCACCTATAGAAGCCTTCCAAATGCTCCAAGCAGCACCTCTATCTGGCACTGACACTGCAAGCACCATGGGGTCTGGTGAATCATATGGACCAAGGGGCAGAACAGTTTGCACAGGAGCCCGGACCTATTGCAGAGATTTTTCTCTTCTGGGCCCCACTACAAACTAGCAGCTTTTCAGGTCACTCAATAAATAGGCTTAAGTGACACCCTCAAAGAAGCAATGTGTTTCCTCCAAAATCCAAATAGGCCTACTAGGCGTTGTGCCTCTGACTTGTGTGTAGGAGAGGCCAAATACAACACCTTATTCTTCACTTTATAGGAAATATCTAGGCAGGCTCCACACAACCGGACCCCTAGAAATTTCAGTAAAAAAACCCTGATTTTTAGCCTGATTTATTTACCACCTTCTCATAAGCAAATGTTTTACCAATAAGTCCAGAGTGGCTGCTACTTCTTACTCACTGGGTCCAGTCAGCATGCCATCAATGTAATAGACTGTTGAGATATCTTGCGGAAGGAAAAAGCAATCAAGATCCCTGCAAACTGGACTATGACAGAGAGCTGAAGAGTTGACATACCCCTATGCAGGACAGTGAAAGCATATTGCTGGTCTTTGTCAGTTTAAAGGAAACTTCTCCTGATGGGCCTTATAGGCAGATATGGAGCAAAAGGCATTTGTTAAATCAATAGCTGCATACCAGGTACCAGAAGATGTGTTAACTTTTTCAAGCCATAAAACCACATCTGGTACAGAAGTTGCAATTGGAGTTGCCATGTGGTAAAGCTTTGACAATTCACTGCCATTCTTCAGGATCCATCTGTCTTCTTCACAGGCCAAATAGGAAAATAGAATGGGGATGTGGGAATCACCACCCCTACATCTGTCAAGTCCTTGATGGTGATACTAATCTCTACTATCCCTCCAGGGGTACAATATTGTTTTTGTCTTATGATTTTCCTAAGTAGAAGCAGCTCTAATGACTTTCATTTGGCCTTTCCCATTATAACAGCCCTCACTGTTAGGTGACCAATGTGGGGATGCTGCCAGCAGCTAAGAACGCCTATTCCAATTATGCATCTGGACCCGGGAGAATAAACACAGAGTGGATTTAGGGACCCATGGGCCCATTGTAAGTCAGATATGAGGTAACACTTCATTAATCACCTGAACCCCATAAGCTCTACACTAATTAGAGGGCCATACTGACTTTTCAGGTCCCCTGAAATCAATGTCAGTTCAGATCCAGTGTCTGGTAGTCCCCAAATGTCTGATTATTTCCTTTCCCCAGTACAGTTATCCTGGTAAAAGGCAAGGGGGTCCTTTGAGGAACGATGACAGGAGGATTAACAGTACAACTTTTTAATATTATACAAAGGACTTTTCTCAAGGGAAACCAGCTTCTCTTTTGTTCTAGGGATTCTGGGTCTGTAAGCTGACTCAAGACTAAAAATTGATTGAGGGGCCATCATTCTCTGTTCTTATGATTTCAATTAGACTTTTGTTCACTTGACCTGGAAGTTTTCTGCATATATAGATCAAGAAATAACATAATAGGCTTCCTATCTTTTTCACTTAGAGAAACACCATGATTAATTAGCCAATGCCATAGGTCTACACAAGTCACACTATTCTGATTGTTGCTTTGCCTCTGCTGTCCATTATAATAACTATGTACACCTTGCTTTTGGTGGTGGAGTGCCACCACTTGGTGCCTGTCACCCCAGGATCCAATTATTCTTATCGCATTTATGTTTTCCAATTGAGTGTCTGTGGTTCCCAGCATAAGGTCTGGAATGCAGACAAGAGCAATCACAGAGCTCTTCGAGAATGTTTGTGCTCCCTATTCAAATCTATTTCTCAATGGATTGGTGAAAGGTATGTTTTCTGGAGCCTCCTAGTGTGTGTGGTTTTATGTTACATATCAACACTGTAATTCCAATCTTCGTAAGCCTGTGAATCCCTTTTTCTACAGTAAACCAAGGGAGATCAGGCATCTCCAGCTCATTCATGGTGGGACATCTTTTGTTCCATGTTTCAGCCAACCCATTAAATAAACTAAGTTTTCTTTAACTTCCCCAGCTGTAACACTGATCCAGAATCTCTGTTTAGTGAGCCCATACCAATAAATTTTGCCTGATGCAACTTTTGTTCCTTCTACTATTATCCCACACCCTTAATATTCATTCCTACCATTCCCACACAGGTTACATGTTTCCTGGATTTCTACCTGTATAAATTAGAAAAATCAAGTAGTTCTATTACAGTATAGTGCACTTCCTCATGAGTCACTCTTGGTGTCTTACCTTTAGGGACCCACTGCGTCTTGAGTCTAGTTATAGGTCTGGAAGGAAAAAAGGCTGGTGGAGGTGGCTGCAGGGAAGAATCAGCAGTGTCTTGCCTAGTGACTGCCTCAGAGGCAACCACTACTGCACATACACAACCTAAAAGCTGCTAAGTATGTGCTGAAGATGACCTTCTCTCCTGTAGCCATATGATGGAAATTTCTGAAAATCAAACACAAGTCTTTATCATTGCATTGGCTGACTTACAACAAAAGGTGAACTCTCAGCCCTGCAGGGTGTCTACTGTTAAAGTGAGGATATTGAGAAAGGATAGGATCCTATAAGTTAGGATGGGGACATGTGGGAGGACCCTGATGAAGCCAGGAATATTAGCTTCAGGCAACACAAAGTTAATCCCCTCAGACAGAGGTGAAAAGACTGATATCATGTGGGTGGAGGTGCTGCTACTATTAGGGGTGGGGAAGTCACTTCCCCAGGCAAAAACGACTTATCAGAATTTAAGAGCTCAGTATTCATGGCTTCATCAAGGTCCTCACATACATCTCTATTCTCTTACAAGAGTTCATTCTTTCCCAATCAATGTCCTCTCTTTAACAGTAGATACCCTTTGGGGCAAAGAGTTCACCTTTCCTTGTAATCAGCCAATTGCATGATAAGGCTTATGTCTGATTTTCAGTAATTTCAACCATATAGTTACAGGAGCAAAGTCTCTCCTTCAGAGCATACTTAGAAACATTTAGGCTATGTATGTGCATCTGGAGCCTGGAGTTCAAATCCCAGAGCTTACTGTTTTATTTTATTACTTTGTCCAGTGATGTTAGAAGCAACCAACTAATTTCATTATATTCCTTGGTTTTCTACAAATGTTTAAAAATACCGTGTATAGAGTCACTGAACTCCTTATTAAGCGATGATTAGGAATATCAACTGCAATTGTTTTGTGTATTTCTATAAAGGGTTCATAACAAGAACTATCAGTGCTCTCAGTACTATAAAAAGTAGAACGTTTTGCATGTTAGGTCTAATCAGATTATAAAACCAATTCCAGAAACCCCAAATATTAGTCAGGGTTCTTCAGACAGACAAAATCAATTGTGTGTGTGTGTGTGTGTGTGTGTGTGTGTGTGTGAGAGAGAGAGAGAGAGAGAGAGAGAGAGAGAGAAGAGAAGAGAGAGAGAGAGAGAATGAGAATGAATATATTTATTAGGGGGAATTGACTCACATAATCGCAAAAGCAAAGTCTCATGGTAGGCCATTCACAAGCTACAGAATGAGAAGCCAGTAATGTGTCTCCCCGGAAAGCTGTTAACACAGCTCAATCCAAGTTTGAAAGCCTCAAAACCAAGGAACCCAGCCCTCAGTCTGAGGCCAAAGATCTGAGAGTCCCTGGGAGTCTGCTGGTGCAAGTCTCAGAGTCCAAACACCAAAAAGCAACATGAAAGAATCTGATGTCTAAGGGAAGAAGGAGAAAAAAAAAAGGTATTCTGCTCCTGAAGAGAGAATAGTAGTGCAAAATAGAAAGCCAAGCAAGCTGAATGCCCCACTTCTTCTGCCTGCTTTGTTCTAGCCATACCCACAGCCCATAGGATGGTATCCACTCATATTGAGGTCATGTCTTCCTTTCTTGGTCCACTGATTCATAAGTCAATCTCCTCTGGAGACACCCTCACAGACATATCCAGAAGCAATGCTCCATACAACCTTCAATCCAGTCAAGTTGATACCTGAAATTAATCATCACAGACAATGCGACTTACAGGTTTTATAAGGCTGCAAGGATATGAAGATGATAGTTTTACAATGATGGAGGAGGGTTGGGTCAGTTTATAAATCAGTATTTTTGCCTGTGGGAATAAGACAACTGAATAAACATTGGGAGAAAACAGCCTGAAAGTGGAGGGAGGGCAGCATGTAGCCCCTGCTATGTCTGTGTTCTCTGGGACACAAGATGCATGTCTTCTATCTACTCTGATATCCATTGGCAATTGGAGGGCACATCACTTTTGTCTGATGGAAACAAAGAACCTGTTAGCATGAAGATCTCCTTTCTATGAGAAAAGACAAATATAACTGGCTTCAGAGTGAGACCTGACTGTATCCTTTGCTGGCAAAGCACTCTGGGAAACTCACTAATGTTTTAGGGTTTTAGCATCCTCAACAAATGCCCTTCTCACAGAAGTTTTGATCTAAGAATAAACAAGTTTCAATGATGAAAGGACATTTACTCTGATCTTCTATAGACCTGAGATCACCCCTCCAGTTGTAACATTTGGTCAAATTGTCTTGCTCTTTTATGCCTCATAATAGAGAAAGTTTGTTATGATTTAATCCTCATGAAACTGTCCATGTGACAGGACATTCTCTGGTTTACTTTGTTTGGAATATCAGAGCACCATCGGAGAAGACTGTAATCCAAAACAACCTCAATACTAGTTTGGGGTATTATCAAGTTTCATTAAAAGAAGGAGAAAAAAAGAGCCAAAGAAATATATAGTTATGGATTATCCTTGGTGGTATGACCTAAATTTTATAAGTATTAGTGCATTAGTCTATTCTCACACTGCTATAAAGAAATAACTGAGAATGGGTACATTATAAAGAAAATAGGTTTAATTGGCTCACAGTTTTGCAGGCTGTACAAGAAGTATAGTGGCTTCTGCTTCTGGGGAGGACTCAGGAAACTTGCAATCATGGCAGAAGGCAAAGGGGAAGCAGGCACGTTTTACATGGCCAGACCAGGAGCAAGAGAAGTGAGAGGTACCACGCATTATTAAACAACCAAATCTCACAAGAACTCACTATCACTATGATAGCGCCAAGAAGGATGGTGTTAAATCATGAGAAACCACCATCATGATCCAATCACCTCCTACCAGGCCCCACCTCCAATATTAGAAATTACAATTGATCATGAAATTTAGGTGGGGACACAGATCCAAACCATATTAATTAACAAGCTCAAAAACTTTTTCTCAGTAATTTTAGAAAACAATGCGGTACATGGTCATATTGTGGAGAAGCACCCTAAATACTTAAAGGATGAAGTAAAACCTTAAACAATACAAAACAACATTGTCCTTATGTTTTGTGATTAGGTACTTACACAAGTGTCAATAACCCCAGCAATGACCTCCTACACAGATCAAGTGAGGCCTGTATTTCCAACAACACAGGTGAAAGTAAAGAAAATATGCTCTGGGAAACTACAAGATGATTCAAAACTGGTGCTAGAGAAAAACAAAGGAATTGGGCTTAAAGATGCTTATAAAGCATTTGAATATAATTACTTCATGAAAAGAAAAAAAAAAAAGGAGGAATCTAACCTAATAGACGATTCCATATATGAGTAAATACATATATGGAATAACCAGTAGTTTAAACTTTATCAATAGATATTTAATCATTTCATCTATACCCTTGACAATTACCTATGAAATTGCTCAAATATAAACTTATTTGAATCTTGTTATCAGTAAAAGGGAAGATTGCTTTATATCATGTAATAAATAATACACCTGGTTCCATGATTAGGCCATGCCCTGTACTATCTGAAGTTCCCCAGGGGCTGGGTCCAGTCATGGTAATGAACTTAACCTTATAATTTTACAGGACTAGGACACCCAGGGATGTTGTACTTTATCTACTTCAACACCACAAGTTAAAATATATTCTCTTCCATCTATGAGTATCTTCGAGATTGAGTACCAGTGAATATCAGGGAAAAATACATGTGGAGAAGACAAATTCCAAATTAGAAATACTCATACTGTGCTTGAGGAACAACTAGCCATTATATCTTGAGTTCTGCATGACAAGACCATCAGCTGGGCTGCTTCATGCTAATAGAAAATAAGCTGACATGTTACAGTAACCTGAAATGGAAAGTTTGCAGTGGCCAGCCTCTTAATCAACAGAGAAAGAAATAGACGTCAAACTGTAAATAAGTAAAATGTTGAGGAAAATCAAACTACAACGAGGAGGGAAAAGGAATAAAAATGTTCATTGTGAAGAACTAAGCTGACAGAAGCACAGAAATAGACTGTAAGAGCCTGTCAGACTGCACTCTAAAGAACTTTATGAAAACTAGGGATGGAAGACAGTTTAAGAGGACAATGCTCACATTTGTGTATCTATATATTATTGAAAGGAGGACCAGAGGGACCGTGTTTTACAACCCCTCCCTTGCACGAAGTCATGGCCCATCTAATTAGTATGCATCAATAAATTATGAATGAAAATGATGTACATCCCTCTTGACCAATGCTTAAAGAATTACATGTATGTTGTTCATGTTCTTCTTGAATTTCTATAGGTTGGATATAGGGGACTAGGAGGCAACAGAATAGCAACTCTTAAACTTTAGTGTGCATCAGAGTCACTTGGAGGGCTTGTGCAAACACAGACTGCCAGGCCCTATTATTATAGTTTCTGATTCAGTAGATCTGAGATGTAGCCTCATAATTTGCATCTCTTGATCTGATAAGTTCCCAGGTGATCCTGATGTTGCTGATGTGAGACTGAACCACTCTTTGAGGGATGGAGGAGCCATGTGATCAGAGGAGTCTGGGTCCTTGAATCATTGTGTGGACAAATACCACCTGCTGATCATGGATGTACACTTCTACTATACTAGCAACTTTATGCATTTTGGGGTCTACTTGGTAAAGCAGCTATCATTACCCCAAATAAGAGAGAAACAAAGAATATTCTGGGATAATATGAGCATTTAACTGGTACTTGAGAGAAAAATAAAAGAAATTTTCCTGGTGATGTAGAGGAACAAATATAACCAGGGAATCAGTAAGAAGTGGGAAAAGCAGTAAATGAGATGTGACAATGGAAATGAGGATGCTGGAGCTGTTGGCACATGCCAATACGGAAACAGACTTAGTGCGAGAAAAAAAATTGTATTAGCAAATAAGGGAGATCAAAATGTCAAGATATAAAGTGAAGTCCATAGATACATGGCCTGGAATGCCCGATTGAGTAGAAAATTTAACCAAAAAGGCAGTTTCTAAGCAACAGATGACCCAGGCTGATAAAAGTCACTGCTTATGTTTGAGGGCTAAGGATATGGAAGGAGTCCATTACCATAACTCAGAAGCACACAGATTTTACCACTAGGCTGACCTTGGGACAAGTCATCTGATCAATCAGAGCCTCAGTTTCCCCTTCTATAAATAATGGCCTTTCTGAGTTAGTATAATAATTAAACACAAGGGTGCATTCAGCACAATGATTTGCTGTAAACTCATAGTAATTATTAGCTAAAAGATCAGAATTGAGGTGGAGGGAATCCAGAAAACCGACTGAAGTCCAAGGGACAATGTCAAAAAGCACTTTGAAGAACAATTACATGTGCTGGAGAAGAAACATGGAACTAAAATTATATTTCTAACCTAGGATGCCTAAAAAGATTGGAATAGGAGAGAGAAATGGTGAACATGGAAAGAACAATGAAGACAATAAAGTTTTTCTTTTTAATTTATGTATGCCTTACATTTGGTCAAAGGCAGACTTAGGAAAGCCTTAGAACAAAATGGAGTATTGAGATACTGATTACTGCAGATCTCCAAACAATTATGGCAAAAATATGTTCTGGTCGGCATACTTATTTGAAAAACCTCACAGCCTGACAATCTGCGCGGGTCCTATGATAGAAACATTTTACCCCAAATTTAATTTGCAGCACTGAAAATACAATTTTCTAGTTAAAATGGCTCACTCTCAGGAAAATCTTATTGGCATATCTGCAAATACCACAGGTGAACTAAGAAGCATTCAGAAAGTTGATCTTGTTGGATTTATCTATGGCTGGAGAGTAAGTTCCAAATACCCTTTTGCTCAAGAACATAAAACATATAACCGAGGTTTAAGCACGTTTTCTCAAACTCTAAGGCATTATAAGGAGTAGCCTTGAAATCGTTTTAAGCATGTTGTGTAAGCACTGTAGTAACAACACTCTATAAAATTTCAGAGCCATCTTTCTCTCTAAACATGCTTGAGGGCCTCTTTGGAACTGTGATGATATTTTATCGATTTCACTAAGTGACCTGGATTGATTGAAAACTTGGAGAAGCTTAAAACACTAAAAGTTCCTCAAGGGCATTTTTTTCTTGGTGGACGTTCTGTTTATTTTTAATACAGCATTTTCACTCCATAACCAATATTCCTTACCATTTTACCTGTCTGACTTCTTTTAGAAAGTGTAGGTATAGCACACGATCTCACTTGATCTGAAGTTAAGTCAGAAGTCCCAAAGTAAGTATTAGAAGCTGTCTTACAGATACATAATCTCGTGTTATAGACTTATGGTATTTCTTGGCTCACTTAGAATTCTCATCATAAAGGATCAGAGTAGATCTAATGGGTGCACTTCAAAAGATGAGATCACAAAGAATTGGTAAAAGATTTTTTTAAAAACATGTATATTCTGTGACCTGAGTTCACTGGTAGTACATTTTCCAGTGGGTGCTTTAATTTTTCACTTAATTGTACAACAACAGAACAAAGAAAACATGAATCTTATAATTACTCATTTCCAGAGGAAACACACATGAAAACATGGTTCTCTCATTTCTCCCACACCATTGCAGTTACAGCTAGGCATCCCTGGGAGTAATAGTTCTCTTTGCATCTCCCTGGAATATGATTCTTCTCAAAAGGGAAATGAGTCACTGGAGAAATCACAGAAGTGATTGATCCCAATGAAATTCACTGGATTTTCCTCAGTATTTCAATAGCTAGGTTAACTCTGAAGAAGAAGAAGAAATTCATGCCATCAGCTTTGTAAGCAGACTGAAAACATGAAGACCTTCGAATGACTTTTGAAAATCACAAATTCCAGCATTTGGAAAACTGAGGTGGGTTATTAAAATCGATATAGGTCCTAATGGAACACATCGAATTGATGTGCTGGTAACCACTTGGCTAATGTTGTTAAAATCTGAGATCAGTACTTTTACAGTATTAAAATCACCTAGGTACACAGTAGACAAGTGTCCATGAATAATGAAACCATATAAGAATCATTTTCCTTCTCAACTATGGTTGCCATTGCCTAATTCAAATAAAACACAATGACAGTATTTAGCACAGGTCTCCTAGATACATAAATAGCTTAATTAGAGGCTCACTCTTAATTTGTATCATTTACAATTTGAAGTCAATATATTTGGGGGAAAGAAATATAGTTTGATTCATAGTTTATAATTACTTTTCTGTATTGATATTGTTAATCATAATGTCCTTATACTCTGCTTGAAAGCTGCAACCATACCTAACTTACGTTACTACATCCACATTTTTAAAGCTTAAAAACATCTTCCAAATTGATTTTGATTTTTTTTTTTTTGAGGCTCTTTGAGCATGAACACATTTTACTCTCAGCTCCCTACAGGTCTCAAGTTTACTCGAAGACTACAGGAATGAAAAATTGAGAGCATCTGAAAACAGGGTTAATCTCCACCCGTTCTAGTGACTGACCAAGCACACGATAATCAGACAGTTGACATTTATTCAAATATGTATTTATTATAGGTGCCTAAAACAGGCAGCAAACAATTTCTGCCAGGCATCAGAAAGTCAGAATAATTGTTAAGAGGGCTGGGCACAGTGTCTCATGCCTGTCATCCCAGCACTTTGGGAGGCCGAGGTTGGCATATCACTTGAGGTCAGGAGTTTGAGACCAGCCTGGCCAACATGGTGAAACCCTGTCTCTACTAAAAAACAAACAAACAAACAAACAAATAAATAAATAAATCAGGCATGGTGATGGGTGCCTGTAATCTCAGCTACTATTTGGGAGGTTAAGACAGGAGAATTACTTAAACACCCAGGAGGTGGAGGTTGCAGTGAGCCGAGATCCCACCATTGCACTCCAGCCTGGGTGACAGAGTGAGACTCTGTCTCAAAAAAAAAAAAAAAAAAAGAATAATTGTTAAAGATATGAGACAGAGTTAAAATCATTAACAGTATTTATAAACAAACCCATATAATGTGAGTTCAGATCAAGTTCAGACCAGGATATTTATAATGTAAAATTCAAATGTCATTTCTGTAACAGGTCAACTTCTTTCTACAAAAATCACACATTTTAGATTTTTCATCTTACCTTTTTAAAAAAAAAAACATTTAAAAATTAGTTTTAAGTGATACATAACTGCACATATTTATGGGGTACACTATACTTTAATACATGTATATAATGTGTAATGATCAAATCAGAATAATTAGCATACCCATCACCTCAAACATTTATCATTTGTATTGGGAACATTCAAAATCCTCTCGTCTAGTTGTTTTTGAAAATATACAATGAATTCTTAACTATAATAACCCTACAGTGCAACAGAACAACAGAACTTGTTCCTCCTCTCTAGCTGTAATTTTGAATCCATTAACCATCCTCTTCCCTATTCTATCCTCCCCTAAACTTCTCAGCCTCAAGTAACCACTGTTCTACTTCCTTCAGTCAAATCAACATGTTTAGGTTTCACATATGAGTGAGAACATGTGATATTTATCTTTCTGTGTCTGGCTCATTTCACTTAACATAATGCACTCCAGGCTCTTTCATGTTGCACGAATAACAGGCCTTTATATATTGTTTACAACTAAATGGGCAAATTATCTGAATAGACATTTCTGAAAAACAGACATTACTCTTTTCATGAATTTTTACTATTTTTTAAAAAATTAAATACCCATCAATAATAGACTAGACAAAGAAAATGTGGTACATACACACTATGGAATACTCTGCAACCATAAAAAATGAGATCATGTCCTTTGCTGGATGTAGCTGGAGACCATTATCTTTAGCAAACTAACATGGGAACAGAAAACCAAATACCACATGTTCTCGCTTATATGTGGGAACTAAACAATGAGAACGCATGGACACATAGAGGGTAACAACATACACTGCGTCCTGTCAGAGGGTGGAGGGTGGGAAGAGGGAGAACATCAGAAAAAAAAACTAATGGATACTAGGTGATGGAATAATCTATATAACAAACCCCCATGTCACAAGTTTACCTATGTAATAAACCTGTACTGGTACCCCGAACTTAAAAGTTAAAAAAAAAAAAAACAACAAAAAAAACATGATTTGATAAATATACAATTAAAGGTATGTATATTTTTATATGAATAATTTTACAAGTCAGATAAAAGAAGTTTTTGCTGATTTGAGAGTTCTGATTTTAAATTCAGACAAATAGTCAACCTTTTAGCTCTAGCCGCTACATCCAGGCACCAAATTCCTGGGACTCATTCCCTGCTTGCTGCAAGGAGTTGCTAGCTGAAGGGCTCAGAAGAAATGTGAAGGAATATCGTGGCAACTGCATGACTGTGGACACGTGAAAGAACAATAAAAAGAGCAAAGTAATACAAATGACAGATTTCAATCATCATCAGGAGAAACACCAGTCATAAAACCAAGCCACTATCTGGTGACAACACAATTAATTCAAAGCTTTCTCAGTATTTCTAAAAGGAACCATTTTATTGCAAAGTTAAAAAAACCTTGCTGAAGGAGATTCAGCAGTTTAGTCTTTCTTCTCTATGACAAGTGTTGGCTTTTCTCAGCATCAATAACTGTGTAACAGTCGACCTCTGTTTGTGCATTAATTTGATAATAAAAAATCAAGCAAATTGTACCATAGTATGCAAATAAATATTTTTATAGGCCAGGTGCAGTGGCTTATGCCAGTAATCCCAGCACTTTGGGATGCCAAGGTGTGAGGATTGCTTGAGCTCAGGAGTTTGAGACCAGCCTGGGCACACAAAAATAAAAATACATCCCTGTAGTCCCAGCTACTCAGGAGATTGAGGCAGGAGGATTGCTTAAGCCCAGGAGGTTAAGGCTGCAGTGAGCCATGATTGTGCTACCGCACTCCAGTCTGGGCAACAGAGTGAGACACTGTCTCAGAAAGAAAGGGGAAAAAAAGCCTCTTAAAAGGGCTGTAAACTGCTATAACCTCTTTAATCTTATCCTCTTCTGCTGCTAAAGGGGGCCACATGTCAGACATGTTATTCTAATGTTGAATTCCAATACTGCAAGTTGAATTCCAATACCCTGAGCATTTGGGTAGCTGCCATGTACATAGCTCTAAACTGAGTCAATAAGTAGTATTAGTTAAATAAGTAATATTAGTAAATATTTTTGGGTGAACCTTCTAAGTTCTAGGTCCTTTTTACAGTATTTAACATCTATGAACTCACTTGGTCCTCACAAGGATCTCCTGAGAGAGGTTAACTATACCACAGCTTACAGATGAGGGATTGCAGTCACCCAAAATTTCAATAACTTGTCCAAAGCCACAGACCTCATGGGTGGTAGAGCTGGTATGTCAGCAGGCTGCCTGGATCCTGATTCTATTATCTCAACCACAATAGTACTAATCAAACAGCAGTGGTTCTCAAAGTGTGGTACCTGGTCCAGTCAAATCAGCATCACCTAGAAACACTTTAGAAACAAAAATTCCATGGCTCCAGCCCAGATATGTTGAGTCAGATTCTCTGGGATGGAACCTAGCAATCTGTTTTAACTTAACATTCTGTGGGTGATTTTGAAGTACGCTAAAGTTTGGAAATGATCGTAGACAGATTTGAATAGGATAGGTTCTTCCCTCGGTGTGCTCTGGAGATAAAAAATAAGTTTCATTTTTTATGCTGATGGTAAAAATTGTGTTGAGAGGAATCCTGAGGCCAAATCTAGATGCAGCAGGAAACAGCACAGTAATCGATTGGTCATGTCTAGCATGGGCTTGGAAGAATGAATGGGTAGTGTGCCAACTGCATGCTTTCCACCCTGTAGAGACATCACAGAATCTAAAACCTAGACCTATTTGATGTTTCTTGGCAAGTTTTGAGGTCTGGATTGAGATGAGGGTACAGCTAGGAAAGGCAGTTGAAGCCAGACTGAGTAAAACTCATAGTTTTGTCTTGAAAATCACCATGCAGTGGAGTCAGGGAAAATATTATCTCTGGGTCCTTGAGTCACTGGGACATAAAGCAATTAATTCCAGTGTCCCTCAAGAAAGTAAGGCACAGACTTAGCAGGGAATTCACTTGGGAGCTATGAATTATGGAGAATGGGGTACATGAATGGAATGCTGTGTCTGTTACATCATATACTCATGAATACTTATTTTTTAGGAGAACTTGTCTGGTATCATCTACCTTTCCTAAAATTATCCTATTATATGATCTATAATTGGTATAGCCTTGTCTTATGAACGACAGCAGCAATACATTAATGGTTCAGACCACTGGTTCTGAACTCAGACTGAGTTCAGGTTCCAGCTCGTTTTTCAACTTAGCATGCAAACTTGAGCAAGTTATTAAACTTCTTCTAAGTTTTAGTTTCCTTAATGTGGGGTCCTATCCAAATAGTTTTGTCTAGAATTAAACACATGTAAAACACATAGTAAATACCCAATAATAGTTCATTACTGGGACAAACTGTAAGTATCTTCTGTAACTTGCTAAGTGCTATTGGAAAAGAACAGTTTATAAAAGACAAAAAGACGTTTGGTAAAGGCAGTTTTTGCTTATCTGATCAACATGCAGAGTGCACCGCTTACAAAGTTTACCTCTATCTACCAGATTGCAAGATCTTGTAAGAGAAGGACAATTTTCTCAGTGGTACTGAGTCAGGCCATGTGCTGGGATTGCAAACGCTCATAATATAGTAGTACTCAATCTAGCAGTACATGATTTCTTCTTTATTTAACAAGCATTTATTCAACAAACATTGAATAAGTGTTTGTTAAACAAGAAAACATGAGTTGAGTTTTACCGTTATTTGTAATATTATCTTCTCAACCTCTGCACACACACACACACACACACACACACACACACACACAATCTCCTTGAAATAATAGTCGCCTGTCATTGCTTAAAGTTACATTTGTTGAATTTTCATCCTCACGCAATCTCTAGAAAGTACTCTGAAATCTGAGAATTATTCTTTTCCACAGCATCAGTTGACTGTGGCCTTTGACTTTCACTCAGAAATATTTCATATCTTTTGGGTAAGTGATTCTTCTCTAAGCTCTCTTCTCTTCTCTGAGCCAAAAGTTGTGCGAAAATTAACAATGCTAAAGAACAAAGAGAAGCACCGTCTGGATGGCCTTTCTTCACTTACAGCCTTAAGATGTGTTTGATCATGTTTCCTCTTAGCTACAGGATGCTGTGAGAGGCAGAGCCTGTCTTTCTGCAGGTCCCAGATACAAGCAGGGGAAGCAATAAATACCAGCCCTCACTACCAGTTCTAGACTTGATGCAGACACATAACTCCTACCCTTGCACTGCCAGAACACATTGCAAAGATAATTCAGACTGGCTTTTGTGACAGAACATTGATTTTACTTAAGGCTCCTGGTCAGAGATTTGCAATTTCTAATTCTTTTGCTTCTCATGGATATTTGTTCCTTTCTCTAGAATAAAGTGGCACGAGTGATTAATGCAAAGCTGAGATAATGGTTGAAGGCAAGGGCACTTTCTTCTGGGGATGCCCTCTGTCTAACCAAGACTGGATATCATGGAAACCCAGTAATAGTTGTGATATGGTTAGGCTTCGTGTCTTCACCCAAATCTCATCTTGAATTGTAATCCCCAGGTGTTGAAGGAGACACGTGTTGGGAGGTGATTAGATCACAAAGGCTGTTTCTCCCATGCTGTTCTCATGGTAGGGAGTGTGTTCTCACAAGATCTGATGGTTTTATAATGTGCTCTCCTCTCTTGCTTCCCATACACCCTCTCTCACCTGCTGCCATGTAAGATGTATCTGCTTCCCATTCTGCCATGATTGTAAGTTTCCTGAGGCCTTACTGGCCACGTGGAACTGTGAATCAATTAAACCTCTTTTCTTTATAAATTACCCAGTCTCAAGCAGTTCTTCATAGCAGTGTGAGAATGAACTAATACACAATGTTTATGGAAAATGTACTATATTCATGGACACACTGACCCTGGACACCATAAGACATTCAAAGAAGATAAATATGACACAATTCTTGTTCAAAAGAACCTTATTATTTCACAGAAATATTAAATAAACTATCCTAGTGACTGTGATATGAGATCAAATATTCAACATACAAGATCTCTTGAACTTTTGAGTGTTAGAAGGAATATAATAATATTACCATACCCTGAATATTTAAAATGATTTTTAGGAAAGTTATTTCTCAGCTCTGCAAGGATTCAGACTCCTAGATAATTATATTTAAAGCCAAGAATTTATTGTTACTTGGATTAGTTGTGTTTTTCTTCTGCTGCTCTCTAAATGGACAGTCAGCAGTCACTAGAATCCTTTTATACTTGGTCGAATGTGTTTTTTGCAGTAGTTGAAACAATTTGACCATCCATTTAGGAAAAAATCACAAAGTTCATTCCTCCAAACACACAGAGAGCATTCAGCAAAGCTCTTCAATTCACCTCTTCCATACTTAGATATGATTAACTTTGTTCCTTGCCATGAAGAAACAGGATTTGCCTTGGATCAATTCCTTTGAAACAGGGAACCTACACACCAGGCATGCTGATCTTCCTAGTAACTTCTGCTTAACTATTGCTCTAAGCCAATTTTAATGGAGAGTGGAGCTCAGAGGTCCTAGGAGGCTACCCCAAAATTGTGTCAATGCCCTGTGCAAAGGAACACTGTCCATACTCCACAGGGAGTGTTATAGATTCTATCAGAGAGCAGAAACTCAACTGCTGAATTAACATAGGATGCCCATTACAAGTGAAAGTTTGAACCCTGTGGCCAATTGCTGTATTAGTCAACAAGATGTATTTGCCCATGTCTCCAGCTTGCTTGAGAAAGAAAAAGGGGTGCAAACCAGCAATGAAACAAAAGAGCTGGCACCTACTGTCTTTTTTTTTTTTTTTTTTTTTTTTTTGCTTTCCAGTCTCTTGCAGGTATATATTTCATCCAAGCGGACTTTGAATGGCCACTGCTACTTCAGCAATTTATAGAGGATAAAATAGATTTCTCTAGAGATTTTCTTCAAAGAGATTCTAAGTATGCAATCATATCCCTCCCTGGAACATATTTGAGACATGACCCTTTAATCCAATTTGAATTATCAAACTATTGCTAAATATAATATTTTGTGACTTGATGATTCCTGGTTTTAAAAGTCTGACATTTTTATGAAAGACACAGATATGAAAAGGTGATCTTGTCAGGTGCTGATGCCAGGTAGGAGTTTTTTTTTTTTTTTTTTTTTTTTTTCCCCAGCCTATCAGGTAGTCTCTGTTTATCAAATTACAGCTATCCCAGAATTTACATGATGAAAGGCCAAGTTTATAGGCCTCAATTTATTTCTACTATCATGAAACCAAAGGGAGATAATTGGCTGGTTTCAATACTAGTAAACCCCAAATTTATATGCTTGTTTAGGAGGCAATAAGCTACCTTCATTTCTACAATCATGACATCAAATGAAGAGAATTTTCCAGTTTCAATACCAGTGGGCCAATGATCTCAATACAGACATTTTCACAGAGCATCCATGGTAGTGAAATTCAAAGGGCAAATGTCCCCCATGTGATCATGAAATGCTGTTTGGACTTCCTGAGAACCAGGTACAGTTGCTTATTGTACTTAAAGATTCATGTAAGAGGAACTTTTTTTAAGGTTAATATATTTTTATTTTTGTTTATTTCAATAGTTTTGGGGGAACAGGTGGTGTTCAGCTACATGGATAATTCTTTAGTGGTAATTTCTGAGATTTTGATGCACCTATCACTCCAACAGTGTACACTGCACCCAATGTGTAGTCTTTACCCCTCACTACCCTCTCACCCTTCCCTCCAAGTTCAGAGTCCGTTATATCATTCTTAGGCCTTTGTGTCCTCATAACTTAGTTCCCTCTTATAGGTGAGAACATAAAATGTTTGGTTTTCCATTTCTGAGTTACTTCACGTAGAATAATGGTCTCTGACTCCATTTGTTGCAAATGCCATTATTCATCTTAATGGCTGAATAATATTCCATGGTGTGTGTGTGTGTGTGTGTGTATACATGTATGACCTATAATATATAAATTTATATAAATTTATATTTTAAGGGGGATATATATTTATATATATCCCACATTTTCTTTATTTTCTCATTGGTTGATGGACATTTAAACTGGTTTCATATTTTTGCAATTGCGAATTGTGCTACTATAAACATGCATGTGCAACTGTCTTTTTCATATAATGACTTCTTTCTTCTGAGTAGATACCCAGTAGTGGGATTGCTGGATCAAATGATAGTTCTACTTTTAGTCCTTTAAGAAATCTCCATACAGTTTTCTATACTGGTTGTACTAATTTACATTCCCACCAGCAGTGTAAATGTGTTCCCTTTTCACCACATCCATGTCAATATCTTTTTTTTTTTTTTTTAATTATGGTCATTTTCGTAGGAGTAAGGTGGTATCGCATTGTGGTTTTGATTTGCATTTCCCTGATAATTAATGATGTTTAGCATTTTTTTCATGTTTATTGGCCATTTGTGTATCTTCTTTTGAGAATTATTTGTTCATGTCCTTAGCACACTTTTTAATGGGATTTTTTTTTCTTGTTGATTTGAGTTCCTTATAGATTTTTGGATATTACTCCTTTGTTGGATGCATAGTTTGCAAGTATTTTCTCCCACTCTGTGAGGTGTCTGTTTACTCTGATGATTATTTCTTTTGCTGTGCAGAAGCTTTTTAGCTAAATTAAGTCCCATCTATTTATCTTTGTCTTTGTTGCATTTGGTTTTGGGTTCTTGATCATGAACTATTTGCCTAAGTTAATATCTAGAAGAGTTTTTCTTATGTTATCTTCTATAATTTTACTGTTAGAAGTCTTAGATTTAAGTCTTTGATTCATCTTGATTTTTGTATAAGGCAAGAGAGAAGGATCCAGCTTTATTCTTCTACATGTGGCTTGCCAATTATCCCAGCACCATTTGTTGAATAGGGTGTCCTTTCCCCATTTCATATATTTGTTTGCTTTGTCAAATATCAGTCAGCTGTAAGTAAGTGGGTTTATTTCTTAATTCTCTATTCTGTTCCATTGGTCTATGTGCCTATTTTTATACCAGTATCATGCTATTGTTTTTTCTAGTTCTGTGAATAATGATGATGGCATTTTGATGGGAATTGCATTGAATTTATAGATTGCTTTTGGCAGTTTGGTCATTTTCACAATATTGATTCTACCCATTCATTATCATGGAATATGTTTCCATTTATGTGTGTTGTCTATAATTTTTTTCAGCACTGTTTTGTAGTTTTTCTTGCAGAGATTTTTCGCCTCCTTGGTTAGGCATATTCCTAAATATTATATGCACATATATTTATAAATAAATAAATAAATAAATAAATATATGTGTGTATTTGCAGCTGTTGTGAAAGGGGTTCAGTTCTTGATTTCATTCTCAGCTTGGTCGCTGTTGTTATATAGCAGTGCTACTGATTTGTGTACATTGATTTTGTATCCCGAAACTTTACTGAATTCATTTATCAGATCTAGGAGATTTTTGGATGAGTCTTTAGGGTTTTCTAGGTATACAATCATATCATCAGTGAACAGAGACAGTTTGACTTCCTCTTTACTGACTTGGATGCCCTTTATTTCCTTCTCTTGTCTGATTGCTCTGGTGAGGACTTCCAGTATTAAGTTGAATAGAAGTGGTGAAAGTGGGCATCCTTGTCTTGTTTCAGTTCTCAGGGGAAATGGTTTCAACTTTTTCCCATTCCATATACTGCTGGCTGTGGGTTCATCACAGATGGCTTTTATTACCTTAAGGGATGTCCCTTCTATGCCAATTTTGCTGAGGGTTTTAGTTATAAAGAAATACTGGATTTTGCCAAATGCTTCTTCTGCAATTGAGATGACCTTATAAATTTTGTTTTTAATTCTGTTTATGTGGTATATCAAATTTATTGACTTGTGTATGTTAAACCAACCCTGCATCCCAGGTATAAAACCCATTTGATCATGGTGTATTATCTTTTTGAGATGCTGTTGGATTCAGTTCGCAAGTATTTTGTTGATAATTTTTGCATCTATCTTCATCAGGGATATTGGTCTGTATTTTTTTTTTTATGTTCTTTCCTGGTTTTGGTTTTATGGTAATATTGGTTTCATAGAATGATTTAGGAGAATTTCCTCTTTATCGTTTGGAATAGTTTCAATAGGATTGGTACCAATTCATCTTTGAATGTCGGATAGAATTCAGCAGTGAATCCATGTAGTCCTAGGCTTTTTTTGGAGGCAATTTTTAAATTACCATTTCAATCTCGCTGCTTGTTATTGGTCTGCTCAGTTTCTTTTTCCTTCTGATTTAATCTTGGAGGGTTGTATATTTCCAGGAATATATCGAATGCCCTCTAGGTTTTCTAGTTTGTGTGCATAAAGGTGTTCATAGTAGCCTTGAATGATCTTTAGTATTTCTGCAGTATTTGTTGTAATATCTCCCATTTCATTTCTAATTGAGCTTCTTTGGATCCTCTCTCTTTTTGTGGTTGATTTCACTAATGGTCTATTGATTTTGCTTATCTTTTCAAAGAAATAGGTTTTTGTTTCATTTATCTTTTGTATTTTTTTGTTTCAATTTCATTTAGTTCTGCTCTGATCTTTGTTATTTCTTTTCTTCTGCTGGGTTGGGTTTTGGTTTTTTCTTGTTTCTCTAGTTCCTTGAGGTATGAACTTAGATTGTCTATTTGTACTCTTTCAATGTAAGTATTTAATACTATAAACTTTCTTGTTAGCACTGCTTTTGCTATATCCCAGAGGTTTTGATAGGTTGTATCATTATTGTCACTCAGTTCAAATAATTTTTAAATTTCCATCTTAATTTCACTGTTTACTCAAAGATCATTCAGGAGCAGATTATTTAATTTTCATAATTTGCATAGTTTTAAGGGTTCCTCTTGGAGTTAATTTCCAATTTTATTTCACTGTGGTCTGAGAGAGTACTTGATAAAATTTAGATTATCTTACACTTATTGAGACTTGTTTTGTGGCCTATGAGATGGTCTATCTTGGAGAATGTTTCATATGCTGATGAAAAGAATGTATATTCTGTAGTTGTCAGGTAGAATGTTCTGTAAACATCTGTTAAGTCCATTCATTCTAGTATATAGTTTAAGCCCATTGTTTCTTTGTTGACTTTCTATCTTGATGACCTGTCTAGTGCTGTCAATGATGTATTGAAGTCCTCCACTATTACTGTGTTGCTGTCTATCTCATTTCTTAGGTCTAGTAGTAATTTTTTCAAAAATTTGGGAGCTCTAGTGTTAGGTGCATATATATTTATTATTGTGATATTTTCCTGTTAGACTAGTCCCTTTGTCATTAAATAATGTTGCTCTTTAACTCTTGTTGCTTTAAAGTCTGTTTTGTCTGATATAAGAATAGCTACTTTTGCTTGCTTTTGGTTTCTATTTGCATGGAATATCTTTTTTTAACCCGTTTATCTTAAGTTTATGTGAGTCCTTATGTGCTCAGTAAGTCTCTTGAAGACAGCAGATACTTGGTTGGTAGATTATTACCTGTTCTGCCATTCTGTATCTCTTTTAAGTGGAGCATTTAGGCCATTTACATTCAATGTTAGTATTGAGATATGAGGTACTGTTCTGTTCATCATGCTAGTTGTTGCTTATGTACCTTGTGTTTTTCTTTTTTTCTTTTTTTCATTTTTCTATTGTTTTATAGGCCCTATGAGTTTTATGCTTTATGGGGGTTCTACTTTGGTGCATTTCAAGGTTTTGTTTTAAGATTTAGAACTCTTTTTAGTAGATCTTGTAGTGCTGGCTTGGTAGTGGGTAAAATCTTTCAGTATTTGTTTGTCTGAGCTGACAGGCTGATAATTACTTTGTTTAAGGAGGCTAAAGATAGGACCCCAATCCCTTCTTACCTGGAGGGTTTCTGCCTAGAAATCTTCTGTTAATCTGATAGGTTTTCTTTTATAGGTGATACTTTTTTATAACAGTCCTTAAGATGCTTTCTTTTACCTTGAATTTAGATAATCCTATGACTATTGACTATGTGCCTAGGTAATTATCTTTTTGCAGTGAATTTCCTGGGTGTTCTTTGAGCTACTTGTATTTGGATGTCCAGATCTCTAGCAAGACCAAGGAAGTTTTCCTTGATTATTCCCTTAAATAAATTTTTCAAACTTGCAGATTTCTCTTCTTCTTAAGGAACACGATTCTTCTTATGTTTGGTCATTTAACATAATCCCAAACTTCTTAGGGGCTTTGTTCACTTTTTAAATGCTTTTTTCTTTGTCTTTGTCTGATTGGCTTAATTTGAAAGCCTTGTCTTTGAGCTCTGAAGTTCTTTCTTCTGGCTGTTCAATTCTATGGTTGAAACTTTCCAGTGTATTTTGCATTTTTCTAAGTTTGTCTTTATTTTCCAGAAGTTTTGATTGTTTTTTCTTTATAATATCTATTTCTCTGGAGACTTTTTCATCCATATCCTGTATTTTTAAAAATTTCTTTATGTTGGTTTTCAACTTGCTCTGGTATATCCTTGAGTAGCTTAATAATCAACCTTCTGAATTCTGTATCTGACATTTCTTCTTGGTTTGGATCCACTGCTAGAGAGCTAGTGTGATCTTTTGGGGGTGTTACAGAACCTTATTTTGTCATATTACCAGAATTACTTTTCTGGTTCCTTTGTTTTGGTGGAAAGTTCTGTAACTCAAGGACTGCTGTTCAGATTCTTTAGCCCCATGGGGCGATCCATTGATGTGGTGCTCCTTCCCCTAGGAATGGTGCTTCTTAAGAGGCAGACTGCAGTGATTGTTATTGCCCTTCTGGGGGCTAGCCCTACAGTGGGACTACTGGGCTCTGGGCTGGTGCTGGCGAATGTCTGCAAAGAGACTTGTAATGTGATCCATCTTCAGGTCTTCCTGCTGTGGATACCAGCACCTGCTCAGGTGGAGGTAGCAGGGGAATGAAGTGGACTCTGTGGGAGTCTTTGGGTGTAGTTTTGCTTAGTGCACTGGTTGTCTCAAATGCTGGTTATGATAGCAGCGAAGTTGTCATGTGGGCAGACTCAGGAACTCTGGTTAGCCAGGGTGTTGCAGGCAGTGGAATTAGCTGTTTTTTGTTTGTTTGTTTGTTTGTTTTTTCATTCTTTGGAGCAGGGCTGTTTTGTTATGAGTTGCTATAATGGCTTGACTTGATTGGCCTCCAACCAGGAGGTGGCACTTTCAAGAAAGCACCAGCTATGGTAGTAGAAGAGGGTTATAAGCTTGCCCTGCATTGGCTAGGATAAGCACCTGTGTTTCTCAAGTGATGGGAAGAGCCAGAGAGCTTCCAAGAGTTTATGTCTGTTGTCTTTGGCTACCAGGGCTGGTAGAATAAACCATCCGGTGGGGGCAGGGTTAGGCAGTTCTGAGCTCAGACTCTCATTGGGTAGGGCTTGCTGAGGTCAAGTTTTTCAACTGTCTCATAGTCTGCAGCAGTAAGCCGCTTCTTTCAAAAGGTCTGTGAATTCTTTCAGTTTTCCTGGTATGTTCCTGTGGTGGTTCTTGGAGTAAAAGTTCACAATGTGAGTCTCCACACGCTGTTTCTATTCATCCAAGTGGGAGCTGCATGTTAGCCCTATCTCTTATCCACCATTTTCCCCCTTAGAGGAACATGACTTTAATGGAAGGAAAAGATCTTTCAAGACTTGTTATTGATTCTGATTTTTTTTTTTTTTTTTTTTTTTTGAGACAGAGTCTCGCTTTGTCATCCAGGCTGGAGTGCAGTGGCATGATCTGGGCTCACTGCAAGCTCCTCCTCCTGGGTTCATGCCATTCTCCTGCCTCAGCCTCCCGAGTAGCTGGGACTACAGGTGCCCGTCACCATGCCTGGCTAATTTTTTTTTATTATTATTTTTAGTAGAGGCAGGGTTTCACCGTGTTAGCCAAGATGTTCTCGATCTCCTGACCTCATGATCCGCCCGCCTCAGCCTCCCAAAGTGCTAGGATTACAGGCATTAGCCACCACGCCTGGCCATTGATTCTGATACTGATTCATATATATAAACCAGAGGAGAATTAGGCAAAGACATACTCCATGATCTCAAAACTTATGTATGTATGCTACTTGGAAAGACAATTTGATACAGTGAATATAGTTCATTGCCTTGCGCAACACAAATTTTCTTTGACCATAGCTGTATGGAAACAGAAGGCTGCAGCCAAAGTCCAACCCTCATTATTAACCAGGTATATAATCTTAGTTCTATTTCTTTCCCTAAGATAGACCATCTGTTCTCCTCCTCTTCCCACACAAAGTTGTTGGGAGAATCATATTAGATAATGAGGGGGAATTAGTTACGTAAGTTCCAAACATTTGTGCAAACTCAGAAAAGCAGTAACCCATGGGATGCTAGGCTGATGTTTACTTTCCTAACTGAATATCCTGCTCAGGTGTGGTGGCACTGTTATTTTACTTAGTGCTACAAGGATGTCAAGTCTACTCTAGACAAAAGGAAAATTCCTCTTGTATACACCTGTAAAATATACCTACAACTTGACCATTTCCTACTATTACTTCTTCTCCCACCATAGTGTGAGTCACAATCCTCTCACCTCCTTCAAGTTTCAACATCCTTTTCCAGACACACTCAATAGAATTGCTTCATGTTTTTCTACTTCTCAGTGTCAAACTGCATGGGAATCTTTAAAAAGTATCATTGACATTGAATCCCTTGATTCTTCTCTAATTATTTAATAATGGTAGAGCCCTTAGAGAGCTACCTCTGTGCTGTTTACCTATGGGGAAACTGAGGCTCAGAAAGAAAAGAGACTCCTTTTATGCCATACAACAATTATGAAGCAGAAGACAGGGCCTCAACACATGGGTTGCTGTGCTATGGTACAGGTTTTCCCAAAAGCTCCTGGAAAGATGTGGAATAATGAGGACTGCATGTCCATGACTCAAACTTCAGGTGTTCAGGTGCTTTTGGCTATAGGATCCATGCTGCTATCTCACAGAGATTAGCTAGATGACTAGAGAAGAAAAATTGAATTATGCTTTCAGAGAGGAATATTTTGTGTCTTACGCAATAATTTGAGCTGTGGTATGTCCAGTTGGAGTCTCTGCTTCTGTTGCATTTTAAAAATATCTCTCAAATTGTCAGATTGTTTTATCTAAGCTTTTGATCATTTAACTCTACTCTTCAAGAAAATTATCCCATCTTCCAGCTCTGTCTGTCAGGATTCCACCAAGTTCCTTCTCTATCATGACACTCTTTTGATTGCCCCTTCAGACACACTCACTCTACTCTATACTGTTTTTGAGATTTGGCCATAAACCTTCATGCCTCCTCTTTATTCATTCATTTAAACATATTTATTTAGTATCTAATGTATGCCAGGCTTTATCTGATAAACTTTAGTATAGAGGGAATATAGTATTAACTAAAAGAGACATGGATCCCCGATCTTGTGGAGGTTTTGTTCTCCTGGGGAACACAGGTAATATATAAGGTTATTTTCAGATATTCATAAGTGTTGTAAATAAAAATCAACAAAATAAATAAGACATCAAGCTTTTACAGGGGCTCAGGGTGAGAGGATGTGGTGTTCATGAGATGCCTCTCAGAAGGGTGACAATTCAGGTAAGATAAAGATAATTGGAAGAAATCAGCTCTATGAAAATAAAGAGAAAGAAGATTCCAGATAGAAAGACCATCTTGTCTCTAGGTCTAAAAGTAGGAACAAACGTGGTGCCCTGGAAGAAGGGGTATTAGTCTGTTTTCACACTGCTGGTAAAGACATACCCAAGACTGGGTAATTTATAAAGAAAAAGAGGTTTAATGAACTCACAGTTCCACGTGGCTGGGGAGGCCTCACAATCATGGTGGAAGGTGAAATGCACATCTTGCATGGCAGCGGACAGGAGATAATGATAGCCAAGTGAAAGGGCAAAGCCCTTCAGATCTTGTGAGACTTATTCACTACCACGAGAACAGTATGGGGGAACTGGCCCCATGATTCAATTATCTCCCACCAGGCCCCTAACCCAACATGTGGGAATTATGGGAGCTACAATTCAAGATGAGATTTGAGTGGGGACACAGCCAAACCATATTAGAAGGGAAAAGAAAGGAAGAAAGCCTGTGTGGTTGGTGCAAGAGGGACAGATAGAAGAGGGCTAAGGCTTGAGGACGGAGGTCAGCTTGCATCCCCTGTAAATCAACACAGAAACAGGTTTTCTTCTAGGTGGGACAGAAAGTCACCAGAGCGTTTTGTGAGAGGTTCTTCCTTATATCATCATAGAATCACTGAAAACATCAAGTGTATCTTGAACATGTCTGTGCCTCTAACATATCAAGATGATGCCTTAAAAACCGTAGGAATTCAATATATACTTGACAAACTGACTGAAGTGTGCTTTTATGAGACCTTTTGGGTTCATTTAGGGAGAATTTCTTTTATCTTTTGAAGTGGATACCCCATGCTTCAACCTCAGTGATTAGGTAACATGAATATTACCTTCTGTGTTGTTTAATTACCTTCCTTCTTCTCAGCGGCATTCTTAAGAGTTGAGCAAATGATACTATTGAGTGACTCCCAAACACTAGTCATTCATGTAACATCCTCAAAATGTTTGTTAAATCCATATGCCATCTATATGACTGGATAATGTATTTCCCTATAATAAAACACTGTTTACTCAAATAAGTATATTTTAAAAGGAAATAGATGCTTACATGTTATGCATAAGTATACATACATCCATGCATATATACCTCACTCACAGATATATAAATTAAAAGGAAATATAAACACACACACGTATGCACAAAGAATGCTACTGAACACCCATGAAATCATAGATGTGACATTCTAGGTATACTTTTAAGTTACACACAAAAATATAAGACTATTAAAAATTTTTAAATATTCATATATGTATACCTAAAAATCAGCTCATTTATAGTACACGTATCACTCTTTCAGAAACTCCAGTCGAATCCATTCACCTGGCTTTGCTCTGAAAAGGGTGAGTCTCCACTCCTCAAAGCAGGGCAAGGAGAAGTGCAGCCCATCACTGGGCAGCTCCACGCACCCATTCACAAAGAATAAACCAGGCTGCAACTTCTCAATTACTGGCAATGCAGTCTTGCTCATTGTGGACTAAGTAGCTTATCCAAGGACCCATGTAAGTAGGTGGAAGAGTGAAGTAATTTATGGTGAGGCATGATTGAAAGGACCCTGCTTGTTAAATGATGGATGGAACAGTTTTCAGTCTAGCTGTCCTACTAGAATGAGCAACTTGGGAACCTGTCTCTCTCCTCCTGGAAGCAGTAGAGAAGTAACAAGGTTTAGGAGCAAATTTGTCATCATAATGTTCCTCTAGTGATTTTGTGGCCTTGGTTCAAATACTTTGATGATGTCTTTCATGGCAGAAGGCAGGTTATGATTAATACTAACGTCACAGAACTAACATCCTTAACACAGGCCAGGTTTTAAATATAAGAGGCGGTGGGGGTGGGGGTGGAGGCTGAGATTTGCTTTTACTTACGGTTCTTTATCAAAGCTAACTCTCAGAAAACTTTAAGTTATGTTGGAAAGGAAGAGCACCTGCAAAGAGACTAACAAGTCTCATAGAGCAGAAGGCAGGTTATGATTAATACTAACGTCAGAGAACGAATATCCTTAACACAGTCCAGGTTTTAAACATAAGGGCCGGTGGGGGTGGGGGCTGAGATTTGCTTTCACTTACGGTTCTTTATAAAAGCTAACTCTTAGAAAACTTTAAGTTATGTTGGAAAGGAAGAGCACCTGCAAAGAGACTAATAAGTCTCATAGAGCAAAAGGTAGACATACCGAAATCCATCAAGATCCATCCCACATATACTCATCACCGTACAAACTTCCCAGGCTTTCTACTGTCTGCAAAACTCGGTCCTAGGTACCACAGAAATAAAGAAAAAAAAATCACCTGTGAGGGGTTTATAGCGCAGTTTGCTATATCTAGCAAAGTTCATGTCAGAGAGGAATGCATTTTGCTACAAGAAATAGAATTAGTGAGTCACAGACCTTAAACTTAAAGAGGTACATCTGTCTTGCCCAACAAGTATTCTGAAAACACAAAGTCTAGGGCTGGCACCAAGGTTCAGCAGTTACTGGAGACACAGGCGCCTTCTGAGTTTCTGCTCTATCGTCCTTGCCAGGTTGACTTAGTGACTCACAGGCAAAGCAGCTCCAGGCATCATATCTACCAGTAAGGTACAGAGAAGGGTTTGAGGTTCAAAGGACTGTGCTATTGCTAGCATTCTATGGGTCAGAACTCAGTGACCTGGCCATCTCAAAGCAGCAGAAAAGTTAAAATACTAATTGTTAGGTACCCAGCAGTGACGAATTGGTCAGAAATGGTTTGGGGGCACACAAATCAATAGTTTCTCTTACATCAAACCTTTCTTCAAAGATTCTAAACCAGACTACATTATCAGGGTATCCACAGTGTCGAAAACTTTTTAATCAAATGGTATAGGACACAAAAGCCATGACGATGAGTTAGAAAATTTTTCCTAATCTGTTACCTTGGTAAATCAGCCTTTTACAATATGTCTTGTCATGGGAAAAATCTTTGCTAATTCTAAAGTTGAGATAAGCTGCAGTCACTGAATTTTAGTGCCACAGTTGGTTTTGCAGTGCGATGATAAAAGCAGGGATTTCAGCATTAGAGGGCCCTGTGTTCAATTCCTGGCTTTGGACTTGGAAGCTAGTAGCCCTGACCAAAATCATCAACTCTCGAAGTGTTGTTTTCCTCATCTACACAAAGAATAAATATCACTTATATTTTCATAAGTTTTTTGTAGGACTTATAATGTTCTTACACATTATTTAGAATAGCATCCTGCTCAACACAGATGTTCAATAAATGGTTGCTTTTGAAATTAGGTGAGTTTAAGGTCAGCTTTGATTATACATCAGGATCACCTGAAGGATTTGTTAACAACACAAATATTATGCTATCTCTTCCCACCTGGTCCACCTCACATACTAGGGCTCAGGAATGCTTATTTCTTAACAAGCTTCATTAGAGATTAAAGAGCAAAACCTGGTGTGAAAATCAAGCGGCCCAACTGCCTTCCAATTTTAGGAATACTTTATACTAGGCAGTAGCAATGGAATTTTTGAAGGCAAATGTGGAAAGATAATTTTGCACTTTGATAACACTATAAAGGTCAAAATGTTAAATATATGAATAAATACAAATATATAAATATGAATATGTTAACTGGAGTTTAGAATCAAAATTTCTTCGTTGACCCCAACTGGATTACATAATAGAATTTAAATTGAGGAAAAAAATAGCAATAGTTATTTTCTTTCTTATGCTTTCTTTCTTCTCCCCTCCTCTCCTTTTCCTTCCTTCTGATAGGAGGCGGAAGGGAGTCGCAATATTTTAGATTCACAGAATAATAACAGGGAAAGGTACACCCTGAGATCTGGCAATGAAGAAGGAAATTCATGAATATTCACTTGGAGTCCAAGTTTAACATACTCAATATAAGAATATTTTTTCCTCAATGAGTTATAATTGTTTGATAAAATGCAACTTGAGCAATAAACAATAACTTTGCAGACATGCTCAGGATGAGTTTTAGCTCCAGAGATATTGGGCAACGCAGAGAAGCACTTTAATTAATTAACCAATTAATGTCTTCAATAGTTTCTTCAAGCACCTGTTATGCGCCAGGCACCATGCTAGTGATGAACAAGAGAGATGCCATCTGTGTTCTCATAAAGCTTATATTCTAGGAACACAGATGTTAAACAAATATTTATGTATTTAAATATAATTTTGATAAGTGTAGTGAGGAGAAAATACAAGTATCTTTAAGGAATTATAGTGGTGAGGGTGGACACTGGGCAAAATAATTGGGAGAAACTTTTTTTTTTTTTTGAGATGGAGTTTCACTGTGTTGCTCAGGCTGGAGTGCAATGGGTGATTCTCCTGCCTCAGCCTTCTGAGTAGTTGGAATTACAGGCATGTGCCACCACACCTGGCTAATTTTATATTTTTAGTAGAGATGGGGTTTTGCCATGTTGGTCAGGCTGGTCTCAAACTCCTGACCTCAGATGATCCACCTGCCTTGGCCCCCCAAAGTGCTGGGATTACAGGTGTGAGCTGTTGGGATTACAGGTGTGAGCTACTGGGCCCAGCCCCCAATCTCCTTTTCTAAATGTCCTTTGCTTCTGCTCAATGTCTTTTCCTTTCTCTTGATACACAGGGTGCTTAATTAAACCCCATTAACTAATGATATGGCCATTAGCAACAAATACCACCTGGGAACACTTTTAACTTACAGTTCTTTAAAGAAAAAATGCTATAATCACTTACTATGATGCGTCACCATCTGCAGTTTAAAAGAACATAATAGTAACTCACCTGCCGTCCCACCTAAGATGTTCTCAAGACAAAATTAGCCCAACACTGACAGAAGTGAGACACCTATTCAATAATTATAATTTGAACTTTAAAGAGGCCTCCTTGTATAAAACCACAATTAGGCTGTTGTTTTTCTCTCAAAATAAGGTGTTTTTTTTTTTTTTTTTTTTTTTGCCTACTGTTGTTCAACAGATGTTGATACCTTTAATTACTGTGGTTGTCACTTAAATCTAATTTCAAAGCTCTTTTCACTTTGCCAAGAATCAAGTAGTGTTTACGCTTTGGGGCCGGGGGGGTGGGGGGCGGGCATGTAGAAGGGGTAGTTTATTTTCTTAGACAAGTTAGATTTATTTTTATTATAGATGTTTCTTTAAGCAGTTACTCATTACGATGAAACACACATTCAGGTCTGGCTTCGGTGCTCTTTCTCGCTCATGATCTGATGTAGGCATGTATTTCTTCATTGTCAAGAGACAGAAAACAAAACTGTAAACTAATGAATTTGGGAGGAAGCTCATAAATACCCAGTGTTTCAACTGGTACATCAATTGGAAGAATAAAATTATTCATATTAATTTTGTTAACACTACAAATATTTAAAAGACTCAATAGATAGAGATGCATATAGACATACTGTTCTGAAATGAATTACATTTGATCAGAATGGTTATGTCAACACCATTTAGATTTATGTGGCACTGATTGTGCTGGAGAGTTTAGTACTCCACTGGTCTCCTTTCCCAACTGGGATATCTATCCCTCAGTTGCGGAGTATGTTGGCTGCTAAATGGCTCAGGGCTGCCCCTTTCTCCAGAGCAGAGGTTCTCAAAGTGTGGTCCCTGAGCCAGCTGCATCAGCATCACCTGGGAACTTGAATGCAAGAGTTTTATCCTACTCCAGACATACCAAATCAGAAACTCTGGATTGAGGCCCAGCAATTTGTGTTTTAGTAAACTCACCCAGCAAGTGATTCGATAAATGCAAAACATTTGAGAAACTTTGCTCTAGAGAATCTTTGGTCCTTTGCTCAAAATGTCTTTGTATTTTTGTTCACAAAAGAATTCTCTTTCAGTAAAACAAGACCTAACAAAGGAAGTAACCATCTCCCCTCACCTCACTTAGCATGGTGACAGCTTGGTAAATATATTTGAGAACTTTCAATACCCAGATTCCCCTGAAACCTCTGGCCCACTATCCATGTTAGAAGACAGTTTGGGGGCTCTTGCTTGAAGATACTGGAAAAGCTCAGAAGGAAGCCAGTGGTCTACAAGGCAGTGAGGCTCTGCCTCTTCTCCCATCCTGGCAATTGAAAAAATCCACTGGGTTTAAATCTCTGTGTGGCCCAAATGAGAAAGTGCTGGCCTGCTAAGTGAGGAGATAAATTATACATTGGAAAAGCTCCAGGACCTGGCTGACATATACCGGAAGAAACTAGGAGAGTATGTCTAAAAATAGATTCTACAGGCCAGGTGCGATGGCTCATGCCTGTAACCCCAGCACTTTGGGAGGCTGAGGTGCGTGGATCACGAGGTCAGGAGATCAAGACCATCCTGGATAACACAGTGAAACCCCGTCTCTACTAAAAATACAAAAAATTAGCAGGGCGTGGTGGCGGGCGCCTGTAGTCCCAGCTACTTGGGAGGCTGAGGCAGGAGAATGGTGTGAACCCAGGAGGTGGAGCTTGCAGTGAGCCGAGATGGCACCACTGCACTCCAGCCTGGGTGAAAGAGCAAAACTCCGTCTAAAAAATAAATAAATAAATAAATAAATAAATAAATAAATAAATAATAAAAATAAAATAGATTCTACAGGGCTGGGCCAAGGTCAGGAGAGGCCAGACTATAAAGCTGGATACAAGAGAATTTGCTGATATTGGAGATTCGTCTATGACTCAACACTTTGACAAGGATTCTGAGGGCCCCTCTACGAAGGGTTGAGATGCTTCCTGGGGACTTGAAAAAAAGCAATGGCTTTAAATGAAGTAGAGATGCCAAAATTGCCTAGCAGAAAGTGAAGGAAGAAATAAAAATGCTCAAGTTAAAAAGAAAAAAAATTGATGGTATGTGACTATTATGTGAGAAAGGAAAACAGAGACAAACTAGATCACTTGAGGGGACCTGTAGGCACACCTTTTACTCTGGCATAAGGGGAATCCATACTCACTGAAAAGGCCAGAGGCTGTTCTTTGTAAGTTGTGACTAACAGAAGATACTATTATAGAACTGGGCTGAGGTCAGCGGTTCCAGGGAAAAGTTACAATTCTCTGTCCAGTTTCCAGATTCAGAACGCATTGACTGAAGTTCCCCATGAGGTAGGATCTTGCAACATTATAAGTAAATAGAGAAGTGATTCCTTCACTTCTTCCTTAAATGTACCTATGACATTAATTTTGAAAACTATACACTAAGGAAAGGAGAGTAACTAGATTTTTCAAGGACTCTCATACACCTGAGTTGAAGCTCACACGCAGGGATGAAAATCATGATGCTGACCACCATTGCCTGAAAACATGCATGAGAATGGAAGCTCTGGATCAGGAAATAAATGGAGTCCTGGTCCAGGTTTGTTTCACAGGTGGTCCATGGATTCACACAGTACTGGTTTCCTTGGGCCCTGGTATATAATTAGAATGAACTATATTACACCTTTGAGGGAAGGCATGATGAATTGGTGTCACCTATAAAGATGTAAAGGAAGCAAGGGTGGTGGATATGATACCCATCATATCCACGATCTTACTAGCTTGATCCTTACAAAAAAAAAAAAAAAAGCTTAATTTTGGTAGATTATAGTGGACTGCTGCAAACTAAACCAAGTAGTAGATCAAATTATAGCTATAAAGTAGTTCTTACTTTCAAGATTATATTTCATAACACCAGGCATAGTATAAGTGCCCACTAGAAGTTCACTACTGTTATTGTTGTTATAATCATTAACATTGTTACAGAAATATTTCCATAACAATGTGATTACATTTTATAGAGAATATTAACAAAACCATTACATGTTATGTGAACATTGACTTGGCAAATTAGTTTTTTGGATTTTTCTAATATCTAAAAGAAAAGAGTTTAAGAAGCAGCTTGCTTTCATATGAGAGGAACAACAGTATATGTAAGCTATAGTATATTTTAACATTGTGGCAATTCGGCAGAAAATCAGATGAAACCACTATATTGATGATATCATATTAATCAGACATGTTGAACGATAAACAGCAAGTTCTCCAGATGTCTTTGTAAGACAGATGTGCACCAGAAGGTGAGAAATACACATTACAAAGATTTAGGATCCTGCTATGTCAGTCACAGTTTGTTTTTAGTTTTTGGTGGAGTTATGGGGTGGAGAGGGACTGCTAGCCTGGGACATGTCAAGACTAACTTTTCAAAGTAAAAGTAGTTATTGTGCCTTTCCCCTCTTACTCCTAAAAAAGATGCACTATGTGTGATAGGCTACTAATGATTCATAACTATCTCCCTCTCCTTTGGCCAAACAGGAGCTGACTCCAGAATTATTTATATCTCATTCCTAGAGACAGCCTGTGGCTAATGAATGACTGACTCTGGAATACACATGTCCATCCCTCTTGCCTTTCAGTGACCAATTCTCTTGTGCAGTTCATGCTCCAGAGATCACGATGTGTTCAGGGGGAAGTGAGACTCCAGTGGCAAACATGTTCTTGCTTACTTGTTTCCTTTGTCCCATGAGCAATGCCTTAATAAGGTATGACCCAGAATCCCTGAGTTCAACTCTGCTTCTAAGGAAGTCAATCAGAGACATTGATGCCATTACAAAAGGTACATTTCTAACGACCATATACCACTTCCAGTACTTTCTCTAGCTCATTTTCAAAAGAGGATAACGAATTTTGCGCTTCTACTCGTAAATCTCCCACTCCCTAAATAGAGCACAAAGTAGTAGTTAAGAATGTAGTGGTAGGTGGCATACAATTCAACCATAAAAAGGAATGAAATAATATCATTGGCAGCAACCTGAATGGAGTTGAAGACCATTATTCTAAGTGAAGCAACTCAGGAATGGAAAAGCAAACATCGTATGTTCTCACTTGTGAGAGCTAAGCTATGAGGACACAAAGACATAGGAATGATTTAATGGACTTTGGGGACTGGGGTGGGGGAAGAGGGGTGAGGGCTAAGGGATAAAAGAATACACATTGGGTACGGTGTACACTGTTGGGGTGATGGGTACACCAAAATCTCAGAAATTACCACTAAAGGATGTATCCATGTAACAACAACAAAAACAAAAACACCTGTTCCCCCAAAACTACTGAAATAAGATAAATACACACATAAACGTTTTTAAAAATAAAGTGGTAGAGATCAGATAGCTCTTATAATGAAATCCAAATTTCAGCAAATATATTCTTATGTAACTTTGGGCAAATTGTTTAACCCAAGTATTCATTTTTTAATCTAAAGAATATCAATAAAGTAGTTTTTACTTTAAATATGGTATTTAGTATATCTGGCATATCATAAGTATCCACTAGAAGTTCACTACTAATATCATTGCTATTGTCATCATTAACATTTTATGGAAATATCTCCATGTAGATATCCAACAACTCTATTCATGGAGGAAAAATAATTAAAAACTTCATATGTTCCATTTTTATTTTTTCACAACTAATTTCAAGGGAATCCTGTTTTTATTTTACCATTGACTATGTTCATGATATTCCGGGGTTTTTCTTGGAATCACACACTAATTTGCCAGAGGCCATTCACATTGATGTTGACATATGGAGGCCAGATATAACCCAACCATAGCATCATAGCATAAGTCACAAGCATCTGCATGAATGATGTTGATAGCTGAAATAATCAATTTGAGACAAGAATATTTTTTAGAATTTCATGGTACTTAAAAGTAAGTGCCAATATGCTATGCTTCACTTGGCCTATGTAGAATAAATTCTGTTAAACTTTTTTTAAATCATCAGACAGAAATGTTTAATGCTCAATTTATTCCTAAAAAGCAAATTCCCTGAGGTTAGAATGAATTAGTGCTCCAAATGTCAGTGTCAGAGTGACTGACTTTAGGAAAACTGGTATTTGACTAGAAGAAAAAAAAACACAACTGCCACAAACCCAAGAGTGTTAAACTATGAGCTAAAATAGAAAAAGAGAAATTTTGTTCCACTGTGATTTGTTGTATAAGAACAGGGAAAAAAACACAGAAATCAGAAATTTTAGCAGAGAGATCAGAAATAGCTAAGACACCATTTCCTTAGGAGGAAATTTATATGATTAATTACACTACTTTTTGGGACTGATCAGAGGTTAGTTTCTATATTCATTAAATTCATCAAATAATTGAACTCTTTGCTTACATATAATGCCATGTCTACACATAGGTCGTAAGGCATTTAAGTTTATAGGTAGAAGTACAAATAAGATTCTCATCTAAATTTAAAACTTGCTAGTATCATTATTAGTATCAGAACCTTATGAACTCTGTATTTGTGTGACAACTCAGAACAAAAATAATTCATTTCTTTTTTTTTTTTTTTTTTTTTTTTTGAGACGGAGTCTTGCTCTGCCGCCCAGGCTGGAGTGCAATGGCCGGATCTCAGCTCACTGCAAGCTCCGCCTCCCGGGTTCACGCCATTCTCCTGCCTCAGCCTCCCAAGTAGCTGGGACTACAGGCACCCGCCACCACGCCCGGCTAGTTTTTTGTATTTTTTAGTAGAGACGGGGTTTCACCGTGTTAGCCAGGATGGTCTCGATCTCCTGACCTCGTGATCCACCCGTCTCGGCCTCCCAAAGTGCTGGGATTACAGGCTTGAGCCACCGAGCCCGGCCGGAAAATAATTCATTTCTAACACTGGCTGCATTATATAGCTATATCTTTCTGCATTATCTAACTTTTCCACTGCCTCTTATCCATATATATTATTCTTCTTTGTTACTTTTCTGTATGTCTGTATCAAAAGCTCATTTAGGGGACTCAACAGCAGTGAGGCTTAAAGAAGATGGAAAAAAGCACTAGGGTACTTTGCCACAATCGTACATTAGCTGAAAAATATGTGCAAAAATGTGAATTTACCCAGGAAGACATCAGATAGGAGTATTTGTGTCTTAATACAATCTTTCAGTTTAAAATAGAAAGTATCAGAAATTACATCTAGAGAGCTCTCATAAAACAAATGTTTATGATGTATCAATGGATAAACGCATCGTGGTATATTTGTACAATGGAATATTACACAGCAATAAAAAGAACTACTATTATATGCAACAGTAAGGATCCATTTCCAAAACATTATGTTGGGTGAAAGAAGTTGCATGCACACACACACACATGCACTGATCATGCACTGATGAGGTTGAGGACATGCTACCCCAAAATATGGCACCTTGTCATTTGAGGAAACAGAAGAAGCAGGAAGGTTACTCTCTGGCCTTTTCCTGTTCTTCTGCTCTGAAACATGTCACACAACTCTCACTCAAGAAGGATCCTCCCTATATCTGGAGGACACAACTGCCCTTATCTCCAAAGACAGGGATAGAGAGAAGAATCTGAACAAACAGACCTCGCTATGTTTTCCCAGTTTATTACCATTAGATCATACCCCCTTTGTCCAGTCATACTTCTCCACAACTGTCCACCTCTTCATCATACTGAGCATAAAATATACAGGTTTCCCTTTTTCTTTTGGTTTTTATTGCTAAAGGCTTGTGTGTCACATAAAACTTGTATTAAATATATGTGTATGCTTTTCTCTTGTTAATTTGTCTGTTGTTATCGGAGTTTCAGCCATGAGTCCAGCAATAGATGAGAAAAGTCTTTACTCCCCTACTATGCACATAGATACACACACACACACACAGAGAGAGAGAGAGAGAGAGAGAGATACTGTACAATTCCATGCATACATAATTCTTTGAAGTACAATAGAAAAAATGTATTTACTGTACGATATATAAATAATTATATTTATATAAAGTGAAAGATAAGTCAACAGTAACCTCTATCAGTGACAGGAAATGGAACCCTGAGGATCTATCTGGTGTGATAAAAATACTTTATGTCTTGCTTTGTGTAGTGGTTACCTTGGTGAATACGTACATCAAATGTCATCGAGTGGTACACTTAAGACTTGCTTATCTTAGTCTATGCTAATTACACTCCAAGAAAAAGTTTAACAATAACAATAATCAAAGGCAACAACATACAAAAATAAGTGTCTTTAATAAAGAAATGTGTCTAAGAACAGTTAAGAAAAACAAATGGTATCTTTTGTCAGTTTTTTTCTTTAGCCCTAATAAGTTAAGGAACTTGTTGGCTTTTGTGTAAAGTTTACTAATGGCATCAGGCAGGCTGAACCTAAGTAGATACATTCAAACGGTAAATAAGTCCTAGACTCTTTTGCCATACTGTAGACATTCTGGTTTCTAGGCAGTCTAGGATAAATTCTCAACTCCACTAGATATCTCAGAAAGACTAGTCTCAGCTCTAGGTTGATATCAAATGCTAGAACCCATATCCCAAAGACTCAGAGTGGTCCATTTTGCTATAGGTCTCAAGAGGGCATGAATACAGACCATGATGTGGTTTCTGTCAACATCTCCATCACATATCTGAAGTCTTTCATGTTCTCCAGCTTATCCCAACAAACATGTTGACATACTGATACTTTTGGCTCTTTGTAAATTCTGTCCCCCTTAAATGAACCCTTCCGCCCTTATTTCTTAGTTCAACTATTAAGTGTTCTTTAAGGCGTCACTCTGATGTTGCCTACTTTTTTCAGCTAATACCCCTCTATCTACTGGTGTACACACAACCCCCTAAGCTTATCTCTATTATCACAATCCATCCTTTGACATTATAATGGTTTGATTATTTTTGTTTGATTTCCCAAATTAATCATGGGTTCCTTTAAAATAGGGACAGTATCTTATTTCTTTATTGCTAGGACCTACTGATATGTCTAGGTTGAACTCAATTAAAGTTTATTGAAGACAAGTTCAATGAAACAACCTCAAAAACTCACAAGTTGGACCACCCTATGTCTCTTGCCAAAACCTCCTAAAATCCAACGAGACAATTTGGCACTTTTGTCTGAAATGTGAATTCAAAGAAAAAAGCAGTCAGCTCTTTTTGCAATATAAAAGAGGATGGAGTATTAAGAGGTTAGCAAAGTAATTTTCTCAGACAAATTACAAATAGTACAGTAAATTTAGTCTTTGGAAACAGTATGCAAAACATCCCCCTTTTACAATTGACTAAGTAAAAAACAGTTTCTACTTAAAGTTAGAAGAAGGTCATTTTAACTTTAAAATTTCAATTAACCTATAGCACACACCTAATATCGGGAATATACTCAGCCTAAAAGACACTCACCTTATTTAGATGTTTTTTTTCTTCCCTTTTCCAAATGAGAAGAGATTAACCAGCATCTAATTTTTGTTAAAGAACATTAAAAAACCCCTTCAACCTCCCGAATTTATAAATGACTTTTCTTCCAGCTGTCCATTTGGCTAACTTAATGGCCCTTTCAATTCCCTCTACTGATTTGCTTTCATATTAAGCCCTGGATTTAATAGTTTCAAGCACTTCTTTCTTATTGTTGTCACTCAATCCAAACTAATTATACTTTCTTGCTGCACTAGGTACAGTTCTTCACAGCCCATAGGTAAGTTTGTGAGCTCATGGCATGACCATGCAAGGAAGAGAAGTCTTAGCCCCAATCTTTATTTAATTCCTTCTCCTCAGTGACGGACCAAGTTCCTGCTTTCCTAAATGGTAAAAACAGATAAAAACTGATTTCTTGTCCTTGTGATTAAAAAAAATCACAGCCCATAGGTTCTTCACAGCCCATAGGTAAGTTTGTGAGCTCATGGCATGACCGTTGCAAGGAAGAGAAGTCTTAGCCCCAGTCTTTATTTAATTCCTTCTCCTCAGTGATGGAGCAAGTTCCTGCTTTCCTAAATGGTAAAAACAGATAAAAATTGTTTTCTTGTCCTTGTGATTAAAAAAAAAAACAACAACAAATTGCTGATGTCCTTAAAAGGGAAAAAAGGTACATTGTGGACAAGTTTCACAACAATTCGTTTTAGCAGCAGCTGATTCCAAAGATAGGACAAACGTTCAAAATGTTAAGATGCCTGTGATATTTTTCCCCCTTTTCTTACTCGGTTTGTAGATTTCTTCTTTCCAGATTTAGATTTTAGACTTCACCTTTAGTTGGCTCCCTTTCTTGTTCTTCTTCAACCTCTCCTCTAATAATGCCATTGTTGTTTATCCTCTACATGAATAAAATCAAGAGAGGTATTTTAAGATCTTAAATTTGTTGTTTAATCATTTTAACTTTTGTACCCATAACTTCAAGAAGCTGTAATCCCTTCTCTTTATTCCCTCACCTCTTCTTGACAGCAGTCTTTCAAGTTCTTTTTATCTACCTTGCACAGTTGTTTTTTTCCATAGAAAATCAGAGAATTCTAGGGCTAAAAAACATTCTCAATAACCTCTTAATCCTGTCCACTCGTTTTCTATTTGACAGCACTAGAATAGACTGTCCAAAACATCTATCCATGCCTACTTAGCACTCTAGCTACTTTTTGTCACAACCAACACTGGAACTTATGTGGGTTAACTCCAGAACCAATCTGTTTTCTCTGTTCTTAGCAATACAGAGTAATTGGTGGTGATTATAGGACTACAAGTAAACTGAATCATGCTGTTAAGATAGCAAAATACCTGCCTCACTTAAGTTTCTCTTAAGTTTTTGCTCAATCTGTATGTCTCAACATGACCTCATATGCAAAATTAACTTGGTATTCTAGAGGACAGTATTATTATTTATTCTATGTAATTATGACCTTTTGTCATTGACAATGGCCTATTCTTCAGAGATACTCAAAAGTTCTATATGACTGTAGTTCTCCTTCCTTAAGGTCTGTGGTGTGCTCATATAAAAATTGGGAAGAGGTTGGTGGGAGTTCTAGAGGATGATATTCACTATAGACACATCACCCCATTCGTTTTTATATCCACTTCACCAGACTTTTTCCAATCACTAAGATGTAATAAGCCTACATTAAAAATCACCAATGATGTAGAGACATTGTCAAGTTGAATGGTCATTTCTCAGTACTTCTACCTGACTTCACAGCAGTACGTGACGAAGTTGATGAAATCGCTCCAGTCTAAAAACAGTTACGTCACCTGGTTTCCAATAAATTATACTCATGTTATTTTTGTTTTCCCTTACTGGCCAGTTTGGCTTCTCTTTTTCTTCTCCTCGTGATGACAGAATATTCTAGCAAGTGTCCTTTGGTCCCCTATTTTCTATATTACTTAAATACCATCTACATTTCAATGACTCCATAAAATTGAATTTTGTTTCCAGATGTCTCCCATAAATTCCAGGCTTATGTACCCAGTTGCTTACTTATTTGCCTACCTTCAGATATTGAGATACTTGGATAGATACTTGGATGTCTAATAAGTATCTCAAACTCAACACATTCAAAATTGGCATTGCTGTTTGTCCCCTTAAAACCTGCTCTAATGATAGTATTCTCCATCTCAGTTGATCATAATTCCATCTCTCTAGTTATGCAAGTAAAAAACCTTGCAATCATTCTTATATGTTTTTTCCTGCTCTAAACTTCTGCTGACTTTAGCTTCAAACTATATTTTAAATCCAGACATATCTCTATCTTCAGCATTACCACCCTGGTTCACCCTACGATCATCTCTCATTTGTTTTTTGTTGTGGTTGTTTCTTTGTTTTGGGGGCAATAACCTCATACCAGCCTCCTAGATATTATCCTTCTTACCCTATATTGTATATTCAGCCTAACTGCCAATATAATCCTTTAAGTACATAAGACAGATCAGGTTATTCCTGTGCTCAAACCCTACAATGGTCTCCTAATGGAATAGCAAAGTACATGCAATCGCCTGCATGGTCCATGAGATCTGACCCTCCTATTATATCCTGACTTCATCTCCCTCTTCCTCACTCTGCTCCAGCTCATCAGTTTCTGTTCTGTTTCTCACCCATGCCTAGTGTACTCCTTCATTAGGACCCTTGCACTATTTTCTATGCCCAATACACTCTTTCCCTGATAGATACTTGGATAATTCCTTTATTTATTCAAATCACTTATCAAAAGACATCTTGATGAGAGTATCTTGATCACTGCATTTAAAATTGCAGCACCCCTGACCACTGATGATTTCCCTTTTCCTGCTCTATTTTTTCTTACTTTATAGCACTTGTCAGGTGTAATGTTAGCAAAATGGCAGAGTAGGCAGCTCTAAGCTCCTGTCCTGCCACAGAAATATTGAAAAACAAGTAGAAAGTGTCAAAACCAATTTTGTCAGAATGCTGAAAAGTCAAAGGTTTACAGCAACCAAGTGAACATTAAATCAAGAAAAAGAAAAATAGGATGGGAAAGCTTTGTGACATTTTTACTTGTCTTTGTCCCACCTCCTACCAAGGCTTAGCAGTAGCCCTGAGAACAGAGGTCAATGTGTCCATTGTGGGATCCTCATATAGGGTTCCAGAGGGAATAAAGATGAATTTATTCACAAATTATTCTATTTGTCTGTTCTAATTTGTCTGGGGGATACCTGAAGGATGGACAAAGTTTATTTGTTTCTTTTTCACCTAACGCAGAACTTCCCAGGTTGGAGAATAGGGAGGCATTGCTTGAAAACACTATGAGGTGAATGAAAAACCCACAGCCACCTGGGGCTAAGGATTAGAGTTGACGCATGCAATGTACAGCATTAAGCCTAGGAGAAAAAGCTAGAAAGAGTTCTTTTGAAAAATGAGGGCACTGAAAATTACCTACGTGTAATAGAGAATTTAGAAACCCATGTGCATGTCCAGGGCAGGATGTGCACTCAGAAAAGACCTGAGAAGACCTTAAGCTTGACCTAGGTCAGTGCAAGCAGGAAGTGAAAGATAAGGCAGAGTTATGAGGGGCCTAACTAAGGGTTGACGGAGTGTCCCAGCACAAGGCCAATCAGCAAAAACTGGGAGTGATTTGTTTTGTTTTGTTGTTGTTGTTGTTTTGTTTTCTTTCTAATAGTCCTGACATTTAGAGAAATCTCTGACGAGACACTGGTTGAGTATAAGGTAAAAAAACAGATTTCAGTAATCACACATGACAAAGAATACAATCTTTGCAGAAATCGTTTGGAAAAATCACTAAACAAACATGAATGTAGCCTTCAACAATCAAGAACATTACACTAAAGGGAAGGTGGAAAATCCTATTTCTAGAGCTACTACATCGTAAGATTCCAATGCCAAAGATTTCACAACAGAAAAATATAAAAACACAAATAAATAGGAAGATACAACTTATTAAAAGGGAGGAAAAATGGACAGAAACTGTCCATTAAGAAGCCCAGACACTGGACTTACTAAACAAAGAATTTCAATCAATTATCTTAAATATCTCAAAGAGCAACAGGAAACCATGGACAAAGAACTAAGGGAAAACAGGAAAAAAAGATATGACCAAAATAAAAAATATCAATAAAGAATAGAAATTACCGCTTTTACCACCTCCTATTATTGTACATAATTTACTTATTTATTGTGCCTATTGATTATCATCTGTCTACTTCTGCTAGAGTGTAAATTTATAAGTTAGCAAAGATCTCTGTTTTATGGTCACCAGCAATTGACCATAGTCAGGTCTGACAGTTAACATTTGAAAGCTGGATGAATGTTATCTTCCCTATCCGACAGCCCATTACTTATAACTTTGCAATATATAGAGATGCTAATGATGATGTGATGACAGTGAAATCAATTTTTAGGGGGAGGGAGAAAGACGAGGGATACAATATTACAATGTGGATATGATAACTTAGGGAGAAAGTTGCTGCTGACATAGTTGAACTCTTGAGCACACATTATCCACACAATCAGTTCTCAATTGGGCAAGGGTCACATGAAACTCATGGTTTTAAGCTGCGAGGTATTAAATGATTTTATGGGAAAAATCTACTCAGTGTCAGATGTGCTTATTCAATGAAATCCTCCAATAATATTATTGGTGTCAAATTTCCTAGACCTGAGAAATGTTTTATCAAGACACTGGCATTCTGCTTTTCTTCTTTAGAATTAAAATTTAGGATACCAATATTTATACATTTCTAATTTCAATACAAAGGGTATTTGTTTAAAATATTAAATCTCTCTGCCTCTCTCTCTCCATTTTACAACTTTGTTGCCACTCATGAACTACAAGCTATACTGACTTCATGATTTTAAGAGCATTCATTAGTTTATATTTTCCCTTAGGGACAACTCTTGCATGGATATTTTCACATAGTTCATAATTTCTATAAAAAAGGCATGTGAAATAGCTTCACTTTATAATAGAAATTTACCAAAATAATATTTCCTGTGGTGATAAATATAGGTATATATATTAATAGTAAAGGTAACAATCTATCTTGAAGCTATCTGAACTTTCACTCTATAGTAATAAGACTTATAGTTCATATTTTTAAAAAATCATTATTTTGTAAAGCCCATTTATTCAACAGCTATTTTGTGAGAGTCCATTAATTTACAGGTATTATTCAAGTGCTGGGTATATAGAGGTGAATAAGACGGGTATTTTATTAAGAATACCTTAGGTTACATATAACAAAATAGCTTAAAAGTGCCTTAAAGATAACAGTGATTTTTCTAACATAAGAACAAATACTAATGTAGAGAATTCCAGGATTGGTTCAACAGCTTAAGTAAGCCATCATGGGCCTAGGCTTTTTGCTTTTTCCGTCTGTCTTTTCTGCCTTCCTCCGGTATTAATATTTCCTTTCTGTGAAGATGGCTACAGAAGCTCCAAGTGTCCTGTCCTCACGTGATAACATTAAAAATAGGAGGACAGGCTGGGTGTGGTGGCTCACACCTGTAATCCCAGCACTTTGGGGGGCTGAGGAGGGCGGACTGCCTGAGGTCAGGAGTTCGAGACCAGCCTGACCAACATGGTGAAACCCCATCTCTACTAAAAATACAAAAACTAGCTGGGCATGGTGGCAGGCGCCTACAATCCCAGTTACTTGGGGAGGCTGAGGGAGAAGAATTGTTTGAACCAGGGAGATGGAGGTTGCAGTGAGCCGAGATCACATCACTGCATTCCAGCCTGGGTGACAGAGACTCAGAAAATAAAATAATAATAATAATAATAAATAAAAAATAAAACAAAACAAAAACAAAACCAAAAAAACAGGAGGAGAAGGCAGGAGTTTCCCATGTGAGAAGGGTCACTGCATGCCCTGGTTTGGCTGGGACAATCACAGTTTATGGCCCTTTTACTTCTAAGGTGTTCTGGTTTGGATAAAATGTTATATAGTTGTCCTATTAACATGACTTTTTTTTTTTTTTTTTTCCTAAGGGAGGGAAATATCTCTATGAAGTTCCCTCAGATAATGTCATCATGCATCCCAATAGTCAGGATTAAGTCACCTGTTCATCCTCTAACTGCAGGGAAGGCTGGGTAAGTCAGCATTTGACATTTTAAACCAACATATTGGGAGAAGTTTTCTGCTTATCAAAAAGGCCAAGAGAATGTCAAGAACATCAGTCACAAATGACAAATCCACAGCCTCCTTGAGGTAACTGGAATTTCACCAAGCCACACTCTGCAGGAATAATCTAATAATATCACTATACCCTACCAAGCCCCAGGGACACTTTCCCACATGGCTCTTGCAGTATGGCTCCAAAGGGTGTCCACATACTTCTCTGGAATGAGTCCACTGGTTATCTCCCTTCCTTTTGAGGAACTGCTTTCTTCCTCTGGGATCTTCTGGCCACAGTAGCACTGCCAAGACATTGCCAAGTAGCATGTTTTCTACTGAACCTGGAAGCCCCTCCTTTGCACTGCTGCCAAGACACCACATATGGTGTCAAAGCTGTTCAGACATCTGTGGCAAGGTAGGGGACAGGGCATCTCTCATCATTGATTGCCCTCTGTTAGAAAGTTCCAAAGCACTGCTACTAGTGTCCTAAATGCTACCAAAGATTTCCATTAAACAGAGCTGGAGGGAGATAGGACTTGAGATTTATCAATATTCAGTTCTCCTTTATTTTCATAAAGAAACTCCTTGAAAAGAAAATTTGCTATGACTTTGTTATTGGTTAATGATAGAGGAGGAGAAATCATGGACATTTCTTATAGGTAAAGGCATTTGTGAGTAGTGTATGTGAATCTACTACTCTCTTTCCAAAGCTGTACAGTGGTGAAAGAAGAATGTGTTGAAGCTGGGTGCAGTGGCACATGCCTGTAATCCTAACAATTTGGGAAGCTGAGGTGGGTGGATGACTTGAGGTCAGGAGTTCAAGCACAGCCTGGCCAACATGGTGAAACCCTGTCTCTTCTAAAAATACAAAAATTAGCCAAGTGTCGTGACATGCCTGCAGTTCCAGCTACTCAGGGAGGCTGAGGCAGGAGAATCACTTAAACTCGAGAGGCGGAAGTTGCAATGAGCCAAGACTGCACCACTGCATTCCAGCTTGGGTGACAGAGCGAGACTCCATCTCAAAAAAAAAAAAAAAAAAAAAAATATTGAAACACAAGTGCCATAAGATTGATATGGCCTAGATTGTGGAACAAATACAGGGAGGATAAATGCCCTGGGAAGTCTCCTAGAACCACAGAAGACTTTACCTGGGTGAGAAATATTCACGCATTCTGTTAGTCCATTGGGAGCCTATCGGTTGCCACTATGTAGCTTAGCCTATCAGACGGAGATCCTTTCTTATGTATGGTCTGTCTGCCTGTTCCCTGTGGGATTGCACCTGTGAGTCCAATGGATGCTGGCCTTGGAAGAGGGAAGTTTGTCTTTTCCTTTTGACAATGAAAACTTACTTATTGGGTCTGCCTCATTTTATCATTCTTCCTGTAGAAGAAGTTCTCTCTCAAAGCTCTTCTCAATTCTCAATTAGATTTCTGGAGAATGATCACATAGTTCATCAACATTTCCCAGGTATATTTGAATCTATCTTTTTTAAAAAGCTTTTTCTCTTTACTATTTTATTCTTGACCCCAGGACTTGTTCATAAAGGATAAATATATCATTTAGATCCTGCTTAATAACCTTGATGTATACAAAGAGTTACTAATTATATGTGACAGATGCTTCAAAGTGGAATAGACACAGCATGCCTGAAGGGATGAGATGTGGAACAAGGCTGACATGATGAGGGAAGGAAAGCAGGGAAGGGTAGATGAGATGTATAATGAGGCTCGGAGAATGCAGAGATCTCATGAGAGAGGGATAAGGGAAGGGAGAAAAAAGAGAGTGGCAATGATGCAGAATCAATGGCACTTGGATAGGATATAACTCAGAAACCATACAAAGTTGAACAAAAGGCCCTGAAGAAGTCTTCAGCCATGTTTTCAAGTAGTTTTGGTTCAACCATATTTTTTCAAGTAGTTGCACGAGACAGAAATTCACTCTGCCACAAATAGCAGGAGTGTAGGTTTATCATGTAGTATCTCACCGCTCTCTTATCAAACAAGGTGATAGGGCCAAAAGGCATATGCATTGTTTAGAAGCAGCACTGTGGTTCAAGGCAATATTTTCTTTTTTTTTTTCTCATTCACCCAGAAAAACCCTGTGACACAGGTGGACCATTGCAGGTAATCAAGGGAAGCTAAAGTAGGGCATATCTAAATTGGAGCCAGAAATATTTTAGTTCAGATCTTCACAGCTTTGATCTTTCCACTTTTAGGGAAAATAAAAAATTCATTCAATCATAAAGTAAAAATCATTACTATTTTTAAAAAAGCTAGCTCTTTAATGCTGGGTCCAGGGTATTTTTTGTCTACTCCTATATACATTGCAGATTTAACTCATGAACCAAGCTGTTCTACAGTCCCATTTGAAAATCATCACCAATTGTAAGAGTCATTATAGTTAGCTTTGAAAATCTACCCTTCATTATACTAGCTTCCTAGTGTTAATGAGTATGGAAGAGATGAAAAGATGCTGGTCCATGACCCTTGTTGGCCATAATTAGAGGATGCCTAGGACAGCCTACTCTCAGAGAAGCAGAGCACTTTGGAGGATGAAGAGTTGAAGGCGATGTGGGCCATTAGTACTCTGCGGATTCCTTGGAGGCTGGAGAGGATTATTAAGAGTCTAGTTAATGGGGCAACACATGAGTGAGGAAATGCCAGGGATTCCTTGGCTCATCAGACAATGCAGACAAACTAAAAATTACAGAAGTGTTTTGGCTCAGGAGCTGGAGGAGTGCTGCCAAGTTCTAGAGACATTCCCCAGATTTCCCATAAACACTGGGCAGCCAGCGGGACCGCAGCCACCCCTCCAGGAAACTGGATCCTTTCATCATTAAATCGAAAGGGGGAAAATTACACCTTTGTTTAAGAAACATTGAAGTTCCCTTTTTCCATAAATGGAGAATAAGTACAGATAGAAGAGAAAGGCCACTTTCAAAGAGGCAATAAATCTGCCAACATTTTGGTCTCACACAATTTCTGGTTATTTTGATGCATATTCAGAAAAATGCCAGCCAAAAATCCAGATGTTTGCTGAACATAGTCATGACATGGATCTAAAGGGGGAAAAAAAAGGTAGATTGCTGATTGGCTTTTCCCTTACATCTGAGGGTATAGCATTATACAATACAGTCAAAGATATAGGAATGTAGCAGTACCATGAATATTTGAAAAACAAGCCCAGCATAATTCCATGTAAACATCTGCAAAACAGGAAAAAGATAAAAAGAAACAGACAAGAAAACAAGCAAATGACTGTAGGGAAGGATAGGAAAACTTACTTGCCCACACAGGCTATACTCCATTTATAGTTTTATTTTAGATATTTCACAGTTTTGTCCAGAAGCTTTAGCACAACTGAATGCATTTCTTCTTTTTATTTTTTTATTTTTACTTTCATAGAAGTGACACTGTAAATGCACAGCCACTATCTTAATGTTCTGTCTGCTATGAAAGTGAACAAAACTTGGTTGCTCTTTGTAAGAAATGCACCTAGGCAATATGGCTAGATGGAAGCCACACCATTTTTGTACATGGCCACAAAAAAATCTTCACTCTTCTCTGGGTGAGATTAGAAAATTTCATATGAACTGTTGCGATTCCATCACATTCTAATATTGTTTTTCTTAACATTGCTCTCTAATTTCATTGTTTGGAATCTTAATTTTTATTTTGCTAGTTCATGATGCTGTTCCTTGATTTTGTAAAGTTGTTTATTTCTATATCTACATGAAAATAGTATTTTCTCTCAATAATTTATAAAACCTTTGAGATAACCCAGTAAGTTCCCCAAAATGTCAGGCATCAGGGGTTAATGGTCATGGAATATGTGCATTGTGTCTACATGGCATCTACAGCCTAGGAAGAGAGGACTTCAGTTGAAGCCCTGAAAGTTCTTCCTTTGCCTTGAATCTCACCCAACGCTTGCCCTTCACCCCTCCTTACAGTCATCTAAGTGAGCCTGTAATCTTTCCAACGCCCCCACAATCACATCTGACACACTCAGATGCTCTTCAGATTTTCAGCATAAAGTACAAACTCCTTAGTATAGTTTTCAAGACCCTTTGCAATGCAACTTCTGGCCCACTTTCAAATAGATTTTGTGCCAGGTCCTTATAAGATCTGGGATTCCTCCATCCCTCCAGATACATAATCACTTAAGAATGTGTTTGAGCACCTACAACTTTCAGCAAAGAGCCACGTGCTGGGGTAAGATGGTGCATAATAGAGACATTTCTAGACAGAGACAAGTCAACAGTAGGAGTTCCAACAGTAGGAGATTTGTGGGATGCCATAGAAGGAATGGAAGGGGCTTCTAACCCAGGCTTGGTTGGGGTGAGATGGTCACAGATCGCTCCTATGAAAAATTAACATCTAAGATGAGACCCCCAAAATAAATAGAAGTCAATCAGCCCAACAGTGTAGCAACGATTAGTACTCTAAAAGAGGAAAAGGTCTCCCCAGTGTCTTGTAAATAGGAACATTCTTAAAGAACTGGAAGGATTTCAAGAAGGCAGGAGTGCAGGACAGTGCTGCAGAATGAATTATTTGTATATTCCCCAATGTGTTCTGTTCCTTCATTTCTCTGCATCTCCCACGGAACTTTTGTCCCAGTTATCACTTCTTGCATCCAAGGATATCTTCCCCAACTACATCACCACCCTAGGAAAGCCTCCATGGTAACTCTCTCTTTGTGTCCTCCATACTGTACTCACAATGGTTCCCATGTAGTCTCTGCTTGTTCTGCTGACACCTGTACTCAGGTCTGTGTGCTTTGAGGGTGAGAATTTTGAGTCCTCATCTTTTGTTTTCCTGACTCCTAGCACTGAGCAAGGCACAGAGAAGCTACACAGCTTTTCACAGCAAGGAGTGGAGAAGGTTAAAATATTGTCCTTTATTCTTGCAACTCATCTGCAAATGCATTGCTCTGGGTTGTAAGATAGGCAACCTTTTCTGGATATGTATTGGGGAATGAAATTAACTCAAAGCCTCCCAGTGAAAACATGGGTGACTCATGGGATCTTTATCTTCTCCAGATAACAGAAAGGAAACAGTGACAACCACAACCTGATTTGTCTAAAAAGCCTACACAGAACATGCAGCCTTCTGAGAAGAATAATTAATTAGATTTCAGTGGAGAGAGAATAGAAAATGCAAATATTTGATCCCTTTTTGAGTGAGAGGATAGAGTTCTTTTTAATGTGCAAAGCATGTTTTGGAGAATCTTTGGAGACATGGCGCATCGGAAAAGCAACATAAAGCAGGCTATCAGCAGAGGAGTCCCTTTTTCTTTACACAGTGTCTACTTTTAGAAATAACTTTTCTTTCCAAATTAAAGAATAACATAATCAGCAAATTTTGTTAGATTACAGGGTGGCAACAGACACCCTTTCCTACTTCTGTCTCTCTAAGTATCTTTGCAGTAGCAAGGAAGGCATAGAAAGAGGCATAAATTTAGAAAGGCAAGAAGACAGAATGAAAACAAAAGCGACCTAGGAAGGTGAGGGGAGGCTGGTGCCTGAGAGAGGTGGTGTACTGCATTCATTACAGCCTCCCTTAGCTGGAAGGGACCCTGACAGTTAAGGGGTGAAAAGGATTCTGTTGTTCTTCTGCTAAGGAAATAATGGATGCATTGCAAAGAGAAAGTATTCTCTTGGAAAATGTAGCTCACTTATACACACTTGGATGTGTTATTATTTTACTTATTAACGATAACGCTCTCCTCTCAGAAAGCTCCCGTGGCATGAATGAAAAATAAAGAATGTTTGCTAATCATGATATTATGAAAATAATATGATCTCCTCAAAAGAGGAATTTCAACTAAAAGAACAAACCATGTGTGTGGCCTCATTTGTATTTCATGGCTATAAGTTTGAAACAACCCCACATGAGTTTGGTAAAAAACCCAAACCCTCAAAAAAATCACATGCTTGGACCTTCAGCGTGGCACCAGAACCTCTCTCAGCAAACCTACTGCTGATTAAACCCATACCTTCCACCGTGGCTCGCTTGGGCTGAATGGTGATGGCCCCTTCTGCGATATCTTCATGCTGGTGCAGTGGGTTTATTTTGGATCCCCAGCTGTCTGATCCCACCCAAAGAAAATGGCCAACTTGGTCAGCTCTTTTGGCTGCTGCAAGGATCTGCCTGTGGAAAGAAATATGGAAAGTTATGTTAATGATAAAGAACATCAGCTGAATCCATGTATATTAACAGTCAGCAAAAAGAAAGGTACTATTATTTCTCAAAAAGTAAATAATTGCAAAAGACATGATAAAGAATTTATATCCCTAATATATAAAGATATTTTGTAAACCAATAATAAAAAAAGATAAAGCATCTTGAGAAACATGATCAAGTAATAGTAAACGTTAAAAGATAAAAAGAGAACTACAAATGTCCAGTAAGGTAAAGACACATATTTACATATGTTAGAAATGATGGAAATGCAAGTTAGACCAAGGTACCAAATTCATTTCTCATATTGGCCAAAATGTTTGCTTTAAGAGTTTTGGCTTGGGACTGGAGAAATGAGCACTCTCATTTACTGCTGATGGTATATATTATCTCTGAAAAGCAATATGATTATGAATTAAACAATTTATTTATTTATATAAACAGAACTCCATGTTAAACATGAAAAATTTATAACTTGTGTATGATTGAAAATATTATATATACATATCAGGACAATGAGGGCAAATAAAAGAAAAAGGGGAAATAGTTATTAATGAAAAAGTTATTGCAATAGTATTTTTGGAAGAGGGGATTGAGGATTAATGAGACGTAATTCCATTTTTAGAACAGAAAAAGCTACAACTGAAGCCCCTTTGGTGGGTAAGACCGCAGGGTAAGGGGTTTGTCTGTCTCTCGGGACTTGGGAGTATCAGGCACTACAGAGCTACAGGGCAAAATGCAGTGAAAGATTGTAAACAAGGTGACAAAGGCCAGTTCTATTTCTTTGTCTTCCAGGCAGGAAATGACAGTTTTCTTAAAAAAATAAAATAAATAAAAAATAAAAAAATAAAATAAAAAGGCAGCATAGGGAATAGGTTCTGATATTGTAAACACCAAAATGGTAAAAGGTGGATAAGAGATGGCGTGTTAAACCTGGAGATGGGGCTGGGAGGGAATGACTAAGTCAGTATAATAGAAATTGAAATATTAAGACACTCTAGGAATCTTAAACTTCTGCTCACAAAATGCTGGGAACTAGGGGTATGTTACTCCAAATAGAAAACATTTTTTCTGTAAAAATCTGATGCGTATCAGAAAGTAGACTCTCGATATTGTTATAAAGAAGTCCTCTAATGGAATGGTCAGTCTGACTACCTGGCAACCCCATCAGTTGTCATGCACTGCCCATGGGCACAGAGCTTTTTACTGCCTTACTCATATGTGAATTGCCAGAAGACACTCATTATTGAGGAAAATCTCCATGGTCAAATAGAAAAATTAACAAGGAAAAGGAAATGTGTGGGGTGGAGCAGAGATAACATACGGAAAAAAACCAAAGTAATAAACACATTTAAATGAGAATGATCGTATCTGTAATCAAGAACAATAAGAAAAAAAAAAAACAAGAAACAGCTCTTATTAAAAATATGAAATGAAAATTACATTAGCATAAAGTGCAGAAAATTCTCTAGAAAGCAAAACAACAAAAAGTTGGAAAATAAATAAGAAGAAATAAAATTATTTTTCCTCTTATCAATAATCAACCCAGGAAGACCTATATCCAGCTAACATTTAGAGAAAAAAAATGTACAGAGAAAATAGAGTAAATCTTTAAATATTATTTTTAATAAATAAAAATCCAAAAAATTGAAAATACAAGTTTTCAAATTTAAAAACCCAGCTGCATAATGGGAGGAAAATCAAGCATGTCATGAAATATAAGATCCCTGGAAATAATGAGAATGTTTTAAAAGCTCTTCAAGAGAAAATGAGAAGACATGAAAAAAAATAAGAAACGATATTATTAACCTCTCAAGAGGCCGGAAAAAAAAAAAAAAAAGATGGATGATGGCACAATGGCTTCAAAATTCTGACAAAAAGACTTTAAAATGTTAATATTTAACACACAAAGAATCCCAACACAAATAGAATTTGCATATTTGTTCAGTAGCTCTTTTAGATTTTTCCATCCACAATTAGAACCCTAAATTCCCTATAAGTTAAGAGTTCTGCAACTCATTAGTCACCACGGCTATTTGTTGTAAATGACTTCTTTACTAGGTATGATGCATTTATTAATAAAAATAAATATGATGCCACACGTTACCACCCTAACTACTAATTAAGGGTAGAGGCAGAATGAGAACATTTTTAGACATAAAATATATGAACAAGTTTTCCCTTAATTTACTCTTTAAAAAAAAAAAAAAAAAAGCTACAGGATATGCTCCAGCAAAATGAGGAAATAAATCAAGAATAAAATTCAGTTAGGGTCCAGAAAAAAAGGAAATGGTAAAACAAAGAGATTGAGAAGAAGAAACTCTTCAAATGATAATAACTGATCAAGATTAAAACAGAATGATGGAGATTTCAGGAAGGAAGTATTCAGGAAAAACAAGGCAACTCAGATAATCTTATATATGAATATACGGAGAAAAGTGAAAGGCCTATAACAACAATAGAAAAAATATTAAAGATAACCATCAAAGTATGAAGATTGTCATATTAACTTCCAAAAACAACAAAATGTTTTCCAGAAAAACAACTACCATAGAAAACATACTTGATGCTGTAGTGCATCATATTTATATCATCACAGTAATGTAAATACTGATTTTTGTTAAATTAAAACCTGATAGAATATTATGACTATAGAAATATAAATAAGTCATATTTAACATAAGAATTAGGTATTTAAAATTAATAATTCAAAAATTGCAACATGTACACATTATGCAGATAAAACCAGAAGAAACAGTTTAAAGAGTTAAAGTAACTGCCAAAAGAGAACAGAACCAGAAAGTATGGTGAGATGGAACAGGAGACTAATGTTTTGCATCAAAAGTACTTTAGTCATAGTTTGGTTTTTTAATGTATTATTTTCATAAAAATAGATCAAATATTTATGCTTTTGGCTTAGAGATACCACTTTGATAACGTATCCAAAAATGATCAAAGATGCTGTCAAAATGTTTGTTCATTACTGGGTTAACCTACATACAGAGCAATGGGAAACCGGTTTAAAAAAAAAATGACAATACACCCAAAGGATGAATTCTAGAGCAATTACAAATGTACTTAGTTTGATTTCCACAAGGTATCAAACTAGATACTACACATTAAAAAAGAAAATTAAAATGAAACACATGATAAAATATTTAATTCTCACAAAATAAAAGCTGGCCAAAAATTGCTTGTATGTGTGTATATATGCATAGTTAAAAGCATAGAATCATATCGAGGCACAGAAAATATAGAATGACATACAATTTTCATTAACAAGTTTGGGGAGGTGCTGATGAAGTTTGAAGAGGATAAGAAAGGTAGGGATAAGCCAAGTAAAACAGGAAAAGAAAGTTAAAACTGATACAAACACAAAAGTATGTTCAGTTTAATATATTAACATAAAATTTGGAGCTTATAAGAATATAATTAAAGCATTTAAAAGTACTTGTGATATGAAATGATTAATCTATAATATGAATTGCAAAAAATGACAAAATTCTATGTGATCTTTATTCTGTTGGAGAAAATTTGTGTATGTGTAAAAAAACTTATTGCAAAAATTAAACTAGAAATTTATTAGTAATTATCTCTGAGTGTTGGAATTGCAGGTTTTATAGAAGATTATTTAAAATTATTGTTTATGATTATTCTCCTTAACCTTTAATTTTTCTAGCAGATTGGGGGCAAAGTAAAATGTAACAGTTCCTTTTATAAAAAAAAAAAATAAATAAATAAATAAATCTTTATTTCCCAGTGGATTTACAGTGAGCATGTGTTCCTTTTATAATCAGAATAAATTATTTCAGAAAAAGAATCCACTCTTGTCTAAAATCCAAATTATCAATACCCATGACTGATTTAGCACTTAGCTTTAAAATCTAGATATTAATATCTTCTCACTGCTATCCCTCTGACAAAGTATTTGAAGTTAATGTTCCAAGAAACCTCAAATTTTCCCATCTACAATGTAAATCTTCTGAAGAAAGAAATAATGTAACATTACGGGTTATCAGTACAACTCAGACACTGTGTTTAAGATGACGTTTTAGAAGAAATTTTTATATGTTGTTGGCTTTTAGTACTGTGCTCAAGAATAATTATTGTCATCACTATTATGAATGACAATATATAATAATGTTTAACACACAAGTCTAATGCAAAAAGAATGGGCATAATTATTGAATGTCTTATATACAGTTTACATCCAAATATGAAAAACTCACACTACTTGCAAGTCAAGAGTATTATAACCAATTAGTTACCAGAACTATATGCCGTACATCTTTTATGTGCCTTGTGCAATCTATTTAAAAATAAACATGAGGCCATATCTTACCAATGTATTACATATTTAGCAAAAGTGTAAAATAGGTGTTAAAAGGACTTATAACATGAATAAGAAGGGTATTAGCAGATTTTTTTTTTTAAAGTACCGAACAGAAAGAGTAATATTATGAAAACAAAATCTCATAGATACCTAAAACACAAAGTGAGGGAAAAATGCCATAAGATAATTTTGTAAGGAGAGAAATAATACATTTAAGGGATGATCAGAATCGGGATCAGTTCTCCCAAACTGGAGAACGGAATGCTTGAAATAGACCTTGAAGAAGAGACATAAGTTAGACAGATAAAGAGAGAAAAAACATCATGAGCAAAGACCATGATGGAGAAGTAATCAGAACAAATCGGAGGGTCAGAGTTATGCATTTTCGATGGAGAACTGGATGAATGTCGATGAGGCCTAAACTGTGAAAATAAGCTCACATATTAAATCACCACGAAGTTCAGGAAAAAAAGAAGCTTACTGTTAAATTATTCAATATGAAGCATTAGGTTAGGAATTTCACTCACTTGTTCAATGCCATTTATTGAGCTTCTACTATGTCCTGAGCCTCTGAGTTATTGAGAATACAAAAGCAAGTTGAAAGAGGCATCATTTCTGCCCAAATGTTTACAAACTAGTGAAGAATACAGACATTAATTAATCCAACAATAAAAATGACACCATTCACATAACAATGAAACTGAGTTAGTACGAAGAATTTTCCAAAGTGACATTGATCAGATAAATCTTCCCTGAGAGGACAGCACTAGAGATAGCATTGAGGTGATGAAGCAGGGAAGGAAACATGGGCCAGAGAGGGTGAAAGAATGCATGCAGAATTGGGAGGGAGATCATACCACAGCAATGTGCCTTCAGTAGCAAAATGTGAGGGAATTTGGAATAGAATAAGACTAGAAAGGTGAAATAGCCAGATCACCCAAAAAAGAACTCTAAAGGATGTTCATTTTATTGGTAGGAGACTTGAGGCCCAAATAACCTGGAAGGCAGTGGGAGGAACTTGCCCAAGGTCAGACAGTGCTCATTATCTAAGGAGCAAATAAACCTCATTTAAAACTTCAAAACTCTTTCCATTTAACAGCTCTGCCATCACACCTGTGGTCAGAGCTTTATACTAGGAGATGGATGGATTCAGGGGCAGTGTCCAGAATACACAAAGCAGGGAGAGAGACAGGTTGGAGACACTGGTGGTAAAGACACTGAAAAATCCAAGCAGGAATTTAAGAGTCCAGGCCATTAAACCTTTACCCTGAATAAAAGATATTCACCTCAAAGTCAATGATATATTATTTTGAACTATTAGATAGACAAAGATTTAAAACACACACAAATAACTCTTTCACGTCAATGGACATATAAATTGGCATGACTCCTCTGGGAGACAATATTTATATATTTTTAAGAAGGGACATATCTTTGTCTTAGAAATTTTTTAATAGAAATGTATTTTATAAATATTTATGATATCTACATAAAGCATATTTGCATGTTATGTTTTATCGCATTACAAATTTATATATTGCATAATACATTATAGATTAACATATTTTTCTATTTATATTTATACACACAGATTTGTGCAAAAGGAAGTTAATTGCAGCATTATTTATAATTTCAATAGTCTGTAATCCAAATTAAATGTCAATCAGGGAGCAGTTAGATAAATTACAGTACCTATGTAAAATGAAATTCTGCCTGGCTATTGAAAAGACTGAATAGATGTATAGGTACTGATATTCAGCGATCTCCATGATAAAACGATAAACAAAATACTGAACAGAAATACACATAATATGCTACCATTTGTGTAAAAACAAGCAGCACATCCCTCTAGCATATATACAGAATGTCTCCACAAGGATATATAAGAAACTTTTAATTAGCTATTGTACCTGGAGAGAACTTGTTAGCTGTGGGACAAGATGGAAATTTTACGTTTATTTTAAATTTTGTAATCAGGTTTGTTTACTGTTTATTCTAAAAATAAAGATTATAAAAACAAATATTCTAAAAATTCTAAAAATGAGGACTGTGAACCAGGTTGGTTCGTGATCAGAAAAAAAAGCAAGAGACATTTACATTGTGGAAACAAGTCAAAGCTGGCTTGTACGTGGCTTGGCCAAAAATACAAGGAACCAGGACAAAAGGAAAGTCAAGATTACAAGCAGATTTTTGAGTCCAAGAAGGATCAAGGTCTGAAAAGAAAAAAGAAAAAGTGGATTGGAGAATGTAGAGGTAGGACAAATTTTTGATTTGAACATAGTGAAGTTAAAGCACTAGCAATAAAACCAGAATGTTAAGACATTTTCTTTTACATTAAGAGAACCATTCTTTGGATAAAAGTCTGTTATTAATATATTTGGAAAAAATGTTAAATAAAACACCTTTAAAAGATCTAGAGTTTTCTGTTTTTACAAATAATTGAATACTTATTTTGCTAACAGAGGGAAAATACGTGACCATACCATGCTACTACTATATGTGTCGGGGTAGAGGCAAGCACAGACTTTGCCGCTGTATGATTACAGCTTTGATCTTATGCTATCTTTTCCTGTCACAGCCAGCAGCCTAATCTTTATCCTAAAGTTGCAACATGCATATTAACAAATGTCACCAGTTATTCTTACTTTATATCCTCGTCGTTGGCAAAAATCACGACGGCCCTGGAGTTGGGGGTGTCCAGGAGTTGCTTGATAATTCTATCAAAGTCAATGGTCCTGTCTTTGCGTTCCTGGGGGATTCTCACGGACTGGGCAATGCAGAGTCCACCTGTTTAAGAAAAGAAAACATAGTGTCAAGAATGCTTCCACAGAGATGTCAAAGCAGCCAAGGAAGGTAGATGAGGAGATTCTGAATCCTGGATACACAATACTTCCTTGATGCTGTTGCTAAGCGAGGATGGCATAAGACATCATGCTGAGTCCTGAGACGTTGTTCATACCTAATGCACTTTCCATGGCATTGCATGACATTCTCTTTATAGTACACTTACAAATATCTAATTATTCCCAGCAATACCAATGATATTACTTCAGAGGAGGCAGGTTTAGGTAGGAAGAAAAAGTGGCTAGGTTGAAGAAGGTTTTTGAATTGAATGCAATACCCCTTACTAACACTACAAAAAGGAAACTACAATAAAGAAATTGGAACAGGTAAAGTTCTGTGTATTTCTGTGACTTCTGTGGTGTTTGCATTCCCAGAATTTTTTTTCCCTTTTCACCCATCTCTATTTTTAAAGATCAATTCCAGTGGAATAAATGGAATAAACTAAAATCAAGAACACCAACTACAGGAAATCATGGTAACAAACACTTATTGACAACATACTATGTGCCCAAGTCATCAAGTGTTTTACAGATGTTATCTCATTTAGTCTTCTCAAAAATCTGATAAAGTATTTAATACTGCTCATTTTATGTTAGGGAAAGGGAGGAATAGAGATGTGTTAACTCCAAACTTGTCAGAGCCAGTATGGTATTCACTGGCATTATGAATTTCAAGATGGAGAAATACTCATCAGTTTACTAAGCAATGTGTATACATCTTACTTCCCTGCTTCTTGCTTAGCAGCTGCTCCTCGATCTAGCATTTTATAAAACACACTTAAAAGCCAGTATCGATGAAAAGGATGGAGGAAATATTTATAGAAAAATCCTAATGGCCATGCAAGAGGCACAAGATCCAGGGACAGAGACAGGTAAAAAACCTTACTCTAATGTGTAATGTGTTTAGGAGATATTTGTAATCAATAAGCTCAAACCTAGAACATGGACAACTGGGTGGAAGCTTCTAGACTTCCACAAACATGGACAAATATAAAATCAAATACAAAATTAAGCCTTCATTACACTGGAATCCCAATTAGTGTTAGCTCACTCCAAGTGGCTCTCAACTTTCAGCATACATGGAATCACCTGTGGTCCTTCTTTAACATATAAACACCCAACAAAACTATCAATCATCTTGACCTAACTGACAACCCACACAACAGAAACGCACTTATTCTTTTCAAGCACAAATGCAACATTTATTAAGATAGACCACATTTTGAGCCATACAAAAAACATTTTTAAAGCATAGAAATAATACAAAGTATTTTCTCAGAGTATAACAGAATCAAAGTAGAAATCAATAACAGAAAGATAACAGGAGTATCTCCAAACACTTGGAAATTAAACAATATACTACAAAATAACCCATGCGTCAAAGAGAAGTGTCAAGGTAAATTTAAAAATATTTTGAGCTAAATATAAATGAAAGTACAATATATCAAAATTTGTAAGTTACAGCTAAAGCAGTGTTTAGATGGAAACATGGCATTATGTTTATATTAGAAAAGAAGAAACATCTAAAATCAGCAACCTAAACTTTCACTTTAAGAGAAAATAACTGAGTAAATACCAAAGGGAAAAAAAAAAAAAAAAAAAAACAGAAAAGACATAATAAAAGGTAAAGCAAAAAAATCAATGAGTTTAAAAACAGAAATATAATAGAGAAAAACAAAGAAATCAAAAGCTGCATTTTTAGCAGAGCATGATTGTGAAAAGCTACAGATTCGCTACTCAAGAGACTGAGGAGGGAGAGTCACTTAAGCCCAGGAGTTGGAGACCAGTCTGGGCAACATAGCAAGATCCCAGCTCTTTTATTATTTTTTTTAAGTTGCTTTTTTTGAAAATATAAATAAAATTGATAGATATGAAATGCAGACTGAGACAAAAATGGAGAACTAACAAATGACCCTATTTAGGAATGAAAGAAGGGTAACCCTGATGATCTCATGGATATCCAAACACAATATGAGGATATTAGTAATAACTCTACATCAATAAGTTCAGCTATATAAATGATATGAAAGAATTCCTTGAAAGATACAAAGTACCAAAACTGAATGCATAATAATCTGAATAGTTCTATGTAAATTAAAAATGCCAATTCGTCATTTAAAAATCTTTCAGAAAATAAAGATTCAGGCTCAGATGGTTTAACTGATGAATTCTATCAGTGAATGAATACATAAAACATAATCTACACAATCTCTTCCAGAGAATGGAAGAAGAGAGAACATAACTCATTTTATGAGATCAGTATTACCTAATACCTAAACCAGGAAAAGACATTACTAAACAAAAATTACCAAAAAAAAAGTAATACAGACAATATTACTTGGAACATATTTGCAAATATTCTTAAAAATATTTTAACTAAACAAATCCAACAACACATTTTTAAAAAGATTAAGACTGAGTGGGTTTTATTCAAAGAACGAAAGGCTAATTATTTGAAAAATCAATCATTATTTACATATTGTCAGACTAAATAAGAAAAAACATGAGCACCTTAATACATGCAGAGAAAGTACTTAACAAAATTATCTCTCTGTCTCTCTCTATATATTTATAATAACAATAATAAACTCTGTAAACTAGAATTAGAAGATAATTTCTTTAGCCCAAGAATAGGCATCTACAAAAAGCCTACAGCTAGCGTCACATTTAATAATAAGACACCACAAGGCAAGTTGCCCTATCCTGTTCAATACTGTACTATAAACTCTTGCCAAAATGAGGGGGGAAAAAGAAACAAACTATATACATGTTTCAAAGGAAAAAGTAAAATCAGTTCTATTTACATATGACATAGAAATCCCCCACTCCCCCCAAAAAAACTATCAAAAAATCTCCTGGAATAAGTTCCTTAAACAAGGTTGCAGGGTATGAAACTCAATAAGCAACAGTGAATCATGTATCAGCAAGGAACTACTGGAATTTTACATTGAAACACAATGCCATTTAATAGTATCACCAAAAAACCAGTCCTACTTAGGCAACAAAATATGTACAAGGTCCGTGTGCTGAAAACTATAAAACACGGCTAAAATATATTTTTAAACATGTAAGTAAATTCTTCCCAAATCTATCTATAGATTCAATGCTATCTATATCAAACTTTCCGTAAATATTTTTTTTTTATTTTTGTAGATTTCAACATCTAACAACATTTATATGGAAGGGCAAAGGAAATGGAATAGTCAAAACAATTCTGAAAAATAAAAAAATTGGAGACTCACACCACCTAAGTTTAAGACTTACTTTGAAGCTACAGGAATCAAGCAGTGTATAATGTTGGTAAAAAGTATTGATAGTTGAACAAGGGGAAGAAAATACAGCCTCAGAAGTATGCCAACACAAATATAGTCAACTGATTGTTGGCTAACATGCAAAGGCAATCAAAGGAAAAAGAATAGTCTTTTCAACAAATGATGCCAAAATAATTGGATTTTCTTATGCAGAAATAATAAACCTTGCCTTATATCTTATACAGAAATTAACTCTAAATGGATAATAGACTCAACTGTAAAATATAAAGCTAGAAAACTTTTAGAATAAAACAAAGGGAAAATCAATATGACCTTGGATTTTGCCAATGAGTTTTTGAATATAACATCCAAAGCACAATCTACAAAGAAAAACATGATAAATTGGATTTTATGAAAATTTAAATCTTTTGTTCCGTGAAAGACAGCATTGAGAAAACGAAAGCACAAGTCAGAGACTTGGTTAAAAGTATATGTTTGATAAAAGAATGTATCCAGAATATATAAATAACTCTTACACTCAGCGATAAAAACACAAACAATCAAACAAAATATCAGAATTCACACTTACAGAAGAGCTTGTGAAGCACATTTCTGATCCCCACTTCTAGAGATTCTTAGTCAGTTTGCGTAAAGCCTCTGAATTTATAGTTGGAACAGCTTCCCAGGTGATGCTGATGCCGCTAGCTTAGGGCCCACACTGCTCTACGTGAAACTGCTGCAGGTGGTCAGATTTTGAGACATGTTCACCTGGGTGTCTCCATACTGGTTGTAGCCTACTCGGGTAGAAGTAAAATTTGTTCAATGATATTTTTGCCAAACATTTTTTGAGGAGCTCTTAGGAAGGTGGCATAGAGAAAAGGAAGGAAAGGGTAAATCATTGTGCTTTGTTATAAAGCTTACAATGGTACAGAGAGCCAGCAACAGATATATCCCTGGGCAATGGCGACTACAGTCTCAATACCATGATTCCTCCAAGTCTGGAAAGCATTATGGAGAATGGTGGGATGAAACCATCTGCAAACTGTCCTGGGACTCCTGGGGAGAAGAAATGGCTACTTTACCACCTTCTCAGCAAGAGAAGGGGTATAATTTTGTATGGAAACCCAGCTTCCCATCAGGATTCAATTACAGCTGAATGATTAAGCAAATTGGAGCAAACTCCATTTGGCAACATGTCTAGTAGACGAGCAGTCTGCACACATAGATTGAGGGCTCACCCGGTGTACACTGGGGGAACTGATGTGCAGAGTTTCATGATTGCAGAATTGAGATGCTCATCCCCTCTTATAGGGAATTGCCCGCAGGTGAGCAAAATTAAACACCTCGACAGAAGAGATTGGCTATTAACATGGTAATAGGAATAAACCTGTTCGCAAAGCTAAAATGTAAAAACGAAAGAAAACTGGAAAACAGAGAAAGAGAAATAAACATGCTGTTTTGAAAATCAGTTCTTGGAAGGCTTGAATTGTACCTGCTGGAAAGACAATCCACCCCTTATTTGCCTCAGATCCATAAGAGAATGTGGTAGGTTTAAAAATACACTTATATTGTCAGTAGATGACATCAGCTCAAACATTGAAGCCATACCAAGAGTGTCACTGTGAGACAATAATGATTGTCCCATGTACCTACCAGCAAAAAATGGAATCGTGCATTGCACACACACACACACACACACACATATCTGGTATCTGAATATCACTTAGCTTATTTCTCAGTAATGGTGATAAGTCAGCACACTACATTCTCCTCGGACACACGGAAAATATAATCAGAGTTTGATGCTGCCAGTTGGTATTGCAATTGCCAAATTAATTCACACTTCTGTGGGGAGCCAATAAGTAGGGAGAACTGGAAAGTTTCATCGTAAATGTGGCAATTGAAGAGCCATGAGAGATAGGACAACTCCATTCATAGCACCTCAGCTTTCACTGAGAAAGCCCACTGTCAAAACCTTAAGAGAGTGATACATACAAGAGAGATACATACAAGCCACTGAAGTAATGAAAAGAATTTCAGAGTCCCAGAAATCAATCTGCTTCTTGATTCAGAGCTGAAAACTGGTCAGTTTTCTGTCTACGCTTGGTAGCTAGCAATCTTTAACAGCATGAAGAATCTCAGGAATCACACCACAGATGCTTTCCAATAAAATACTTTTCTCTCCCAAATGATTATGAATTATTTTTGATCTAATAAGCAGAAACAACAGAAAAAAATGTAAAGCCTGCGACTCAATCCTGAGAGAGCTGATATACAATACAGTTCTATTGATGATCTATTACTTAGATATCCCAATTTAATTTAGTAAATATTTATTGAGACTATTATAAGAAAAGCTCTTTTTTTTTTTTTTTTGAGACCAAGTCTCACTCTTGTCCCCCAGGCTGGAGTGCAATGGCGCGATCTCAGCTCACTGCAAACTCCGCCTCCTGGGTTCAAGCAATTCTCCTGCCTCCGCCCCCTGAGTAGCTGGGATTACAGGTGCACACCACCATGCCCGGCTAATTCTTGCATTTTTAGTAGAGATGGGGTTTCACTATGTTGGCCAGACTGGTCTAGGACCCCTGACCTCAGGTGATCCGCCCACCTTGGCCTCCCAAAAGTGCTGGGATTACAGGCGTGAGCCACCATGCCCAGCCTCAATGGTGTTTGTTTGTTTTTAAAGAAGTAATACATGGAAGCAGAAGAAGCCTTAGAATACCCACATCCAAATCTCCATTACACATGGAGAAACTGAGATCCAAAGAGTTTAACAGAGATAATATTAATCATAGTTGAAGGACTGGGTCCCATGAGTTCTGTCTGTGTGCTGATGCTATTCTAAGTACTTCTTATCTATTAACACATTCAATGATTATACCACCTTATGAGTGGGGAGAAAAAAAGAGGCATTCTGAGATAAAATAACTCACCTCAAATCACAACTGAATGGCAGAGTAGTACTGAGGTTTTAATCTTTCAATACTTTAAGCTAAATGACAAGACAGTGATCTGTCCTCACATACTCCACAGATTAAGAGGAGAAGAGAATACATATTATAAAAGGAGATAAACATACATAGAACACGTCTTGTTAGAGGAATCACCAAAGGTTTTATAAAAGAAATTCAATTTCAAATGAGATGTTACATGTCTGTGAAAGGAAGGATACTTAATGGAGGGAAGAGAGGGGTTAACTTTGAAAGGTCAAGGTCATTGTGAATAAGACTGTCCAACCCTCCCGCATTAGTGTGTTTTCATGCTGCTGATAAAAACATACCCAAGACTGGGTAATTTATAAAGAAAAAGAGCTTTAATGAACTCACAGTTCCACATGGCTGGGGAGACCTCACGATCATGGCAGAAGGCAGAAAGCACATATTACATGGCAGCACACAAGAGAAAACATGAGAACCAAGCGAAATGGGTTTCCCTTTAAAAAACCATCAGATCTCCTGAGACTTATTCACCACCACCAGAACAGTATGGGGGAACTGCCCTCATGATTCAGTTATCCCCCACTGGGACCCTCCCACAGCATGTGGGAATTATGGGAGCTACAATTCAAGAGGAGATTTGGGTGGGAACACAGTCAAATCATATCACCTCCATTTCCCCTCCCATCTTTGCTGAGAGATTCCTGGTTTTAGGGTGGTGAGGCATCCAGTCCCATACAACCGCTCATCACTGATCACAGTCAAAAGGGGTCAAGTATGTTTCCCAATCTCCCAGCCTCTTTTCAACTACAAATAATCACGTGACCCACAAAAGAGGGAGAAATTTCCTAGAGTCAGTTCTGGGAAAAGTTTTACTCCCATGGTAAAAACAGAGGGAGGGGGAAAGAGAGAGAGAGAGAGAGAGAGAAAGCTGGCATGACTTTTCCTCTAACCCTCTATATATTATGACGTCTGCACTATTACTGTCCTCTTGGCACCACTAGGACACAGCAAAAGGATGACCAATTCCTTAAAACTGGTAAACCAGAAAAAGAGAGAGAACCAGAGTCCCTGACGTCATGCACCATTGAACAGAATAAATACTGTTAGCACCCACCTACTTCCTGATATGAGAGAAAATGAAACACCTTTTTGTGTCAACTCGCAGCAGTCAGTTTTCTCTTATTTGCAACTGAACACAGTCCTAAATGATCTTTACCTCAAAACATTCCAAGCTCAGTATAGAAGAGAAAATTCCTGAATATATTAAAAAAAAAAAAAAAAGTCAAGAAAATTACAAAGTTAAGAGTCCCAAGGAATCACTGCGGCAGTGAGGATGCTGGGAAGAGGGTGTGGCTGGCACCTGCATGGATTTGTGGACAAGATTGTTAGGTGAGAGAGGGAGACAGTGGAACAGTGTAAATGGCCACAAAGAAACTGAAAAGAGCACCTGGGGGTGGGGAGGGGTGGACAAAGATTTTGGTGATAGAGGCATTGAGAGTTAAGAGTACAGGGTTCTTGATCTTTCTTAGCCTCTAGCTCTCTGTGTGATCTTTGACACGTCCATACCCCTTTCTGGATTGCCAAGGGAGAGAGAGGAAAGAAAGAAGACAGGAAGCAAGGACAGATGAACACCCCCAAAAGCATTCAGCAGCCAGAATGTAGGGAACATTTTGGGGAACAGATAGATAAGCATGGTTGCAGTAAAGTATAATAAAAAGCAGAGGTTAGGTTGGTGGGGTTGGGGTGGAAGTACACAAGACCTCCTAAGACAAACCACAGGAAACTGAACGCTTAGATAAAAAACTCTCTGTTCCCTGCCAGTGAGGACCACACCTCTCATTCTGAGCAGAATGCATGTTTTATCTGCACATGCTAATGAGGAATGAATCCATCATATCTTTCAGCCAAGAAATGTGGAACAGCAAGTCTCTATAAAATGTATTCAGGAATTTTATCATTTTATCTCAGGCAATATTTTCCCTAAGAAACATTTGCATTATACTTGAAGACATCCTGAGGTTTAAAGCAATCTTGGACACAGCTATATGTGCGCTAGCTGACTTAACCTTAAAATCTAGGAACTAAAACAACACTTAGAACAATGCTTCCATTTTATAGATGGTGAAATTGTTCCAGAAAGGGGAAATGATTGAGAAACTCTGCATCACAGCTGAGGCTGCAATTAAGTTTTATTGATTTCTGATGTCATACTCCTTTACTTTGTGTTGATACTTTGTGATACTTTCTTTGCCATTTTTAGATTCATGTATTCATTTAAAAACATTTATTAACCAAATTTCATATTTCAGGCATTCTTTTAGTTGCTATGAGGGGAATATAGAAATTAACATAAGATACAAAGATCTCGCTCTCACAGGAATATATACTAATAAGACAACTTTTCTTTTTTATTATTTTTATTTTTTTATTATACTTTAAGTTCTAGGGTACATGTGCACAATGTGCAGGTTTGTTACATATGTATACATGTGCCATGTTGGTGTACTGCACCCATTAACTCCTCATTTACATTAGGTATATCTCCTAATGCTATCCCTCCCCCCTCCCCCAACCCCACGACAGGCCCCCGTGTGTGATGTTCCCCTTCCTGTGTCCAAGTTTTCTCATTGTTCAATTCCCACTTATGAGTGAGAACATGCGATAATTGGGTTTTTGTCCCTGCGACAGTTTGCTGAGAATGATGGTTTCCAGCTTCATCCATGTCCCTACAAAGGACATGAACTCATCTTTTTTATGGCTGCATAGTATTCCATGGTGCATGTGTGCCACATTTTCTTAATCCAATCTACCACTGATGGACATCTGGGTTGGTTCCAAGTCTTTGGGTTGGTTCCAAGTCACTATTGTAAATAGTGCTGCAATAAACATATGTGTGCATGTGTCTTTATAGCAGCATGATTTATAATCTTTTGGGTATATACCCAGTAATGGGATGGCTGAGTCAAATGGTATTTCTAGTTCTAGATCCTTGAGGAATCACCACACTGTCTTCCACAATGGTTGAACCAGTTTACTTTTCTTTTTAATTCCCTCTCAAGACTATAATGACCTCTGCAAATGATCTAAGCTTAGATGACAAACAAAATCCCAATAAGGAACATCACATTTTTTTCAACAGCTGGTATCTTGGCAGGTCATGAGTGGGTTAATCAAGTTTGTGCTCCAATTCAAGAAGTCTTTGGAAAGCAAGCTGTTCCTTTCCCTGAACAGAACTAAAAATTGGTTGATTTTTTACAGTCACTGGTTTTCCCTGTGATTTGAACAGGCTTAGCAGTCAGAATCAATTGTCACTGGTCTCCACGCAGATTCTCTGTAAGAATGTCCCACTATTCATTCCTGGACAATAAAAAGAAGGTCAATTCATGAGGTTAAAACATGGCAGGTATTTACAAGTGACAGTTCTCATTTCTTCAGTCTCACCTGGATGTATATGGGGAAAAAGAAGCAGGAATTTTTATTATTCATTTTAAGTCATGAAAAGTAGGGGATAATAGAATAACTTGTCCATGTGGGATTCATCTAGAAAACTTCAAATCAATGGGATTTTAGAGCAGGCATATATGTACACTATTTCATTACACTTCTAAGACAGTGGTTCTCAGGATATTATCGGACCTTTGTGAATTTTCTAGTAATCTGTGTGTACATTTCTTACAGTACTATACTATAGTAGTTTTTAAAATTATCTATATACTACTACTTTCCATTAATAATGTAATAAGTACTTGTGTCATTCTTCGTTGCTTCTTCCACTAAAGTCATATCTCTCCCCAATAATAACTGCTTTTATTGGTTCCAAAGCATTTTTAATGCCTCCATTCTTTTGTGAACACTGCCACATAATACCAGAGATGGACAGAAGTGGGGTTATGGGTCCACTTTACAGATGAGATGACTGGAGCTTGGAACATAGATTTGTCCAATGCTATATAGCTAAACGCAGGACCAGGGCAAAAATTGAGAAACATGACCCTTGACTAGAGCTATGTTCCTACCAGTTCTTATACATTCTGATAGGATTTCCTTCACTTCCTACCCCTCACTCTTTCCTGCATCACATTCCTATCAATGAGTCAATAAAACAGAATAAATGGAAAGCTTGTAACTCCAGTGTGGTCTTCTAGGCTATCAAAGTCATCTAAATGGTAAAAAATAAATAAATAAATAAATAACTCTTTTGTAATAGCATCTTTTCATTTGGTGAATTAGTGCCAGATATTTTACCCCAACTCATCCAGACAAACAAATACATCTCCCTTTGTGTATCCTTAAAGGAGAACGATTGAGTCTTTGTCCTGTCAATAGGAATGGGCATAACATATATTCAGATCTCTAGGCTTGTTACATATGGTAAATGTAATGTTTAAATACACAGAATTTAACTTTGTAAAGAAATATAAAGAGAACACTACTGTCATAGATTATACTATCAATTAGGATAACAGCTTGCCACATTAGATATCAAAATTAGAGTTATAAAACATTATTAGTCTTCATTGATTTGGGGACCTCTGAATGCTAAATGATAAATTGAGCTTTAAGAATTGTGCTATTTTTCAGCATCTTTATCTGCAGCTCTTGTTCCCCTTACCTTTAGTGTCTCTGCTAAGATATATTAGTCCTGCAGCAAACTATCACCTCTCTTAAGACTTGAAAGAGTACACATATCAATTAGAGCATTTTTTAAATGTGAGATTTATCATTGTAAGGAAACCTTGCTATTTATCAGGATGTATGTCCCAAAGCAAATAAGTGGAAACAAATAAATCCAGCTTTTAGTGACTTAAAAAAATGTGTCACTCTTACATTTTTCAGAAAGCCCAGAGAAAATTATTCCCCTTCTTACTTAGGAGTGAAATATTTAAGACTTTTATCAGTTATGCTTCTTAAGTACAATAGGTAAACAAAGATGCTAGTTAACATCACATTCTTCATCTTTGTGATCAAAGCAGATGACTTTGGGTAAAAGCTTCCCAAGTCCCAGAAGATCGATTGACTTGTTAACAAGAGAAGGCAAAGAGTTCATTGAGTTTTCTAAGTGTATGAAATAAAACAAGACATTTGAAGCCGATTTTCCATCTTCCAATTTACTGGCCTTCTCTTGAAGTCTTGCTCACCCTCTTTATTTTCTTTAGAGAATTCCAACAGAAGTCAAGTCACAAAAGGGGCTACCCAAGCTTAAGAATTCAATACTTAGGTTCTTAGGTCACACCTAAGAGTTTGAAAGATTTTTCTGCAGTAAATGTCTCCAGATGATGTCAGTATACTTATTTGCAAAATAGATGTGAGCTTACTGGCAGAATTATTCTGAAAATAGCTTTATTTATCTCTATCTATGGGATCAACCATGCCAGTTTTAGGGGTAGAAGGGGAGCAATTTTTCTGTCCAGGAATCAGGAAACAGATTCAGCTACAGCCATTGCCCAAGTAATTTACCCAAAACTGTGCCCGACAAAGCCAAAGTCCTATCTAAGATGATGCTAACTGTTCATTTTAAGCCAATGTAACATTATTTTTGCCACAGGATTTGCAAATATATTTGTCTTTTGTGGCATATTCAATGATATTATGTTTTGATAATAGAAATGAAAGATTTTTCATTCTGAAAAACAGAGTGTACTCAAAAGAGGAATAAATAAAATCCTACCTTTAATGACCTCAATATAAATTTGATCAACCATTTGCGACAGTCTTAAAAAAAGAGAGGAAGAGACATGCATGCAGATATCCTTAAATTCCAGAAAGAGACACAAGTGATCGAATAAAACACGACCAGTTTTTAAGGCCTTATGTTTGGGGTCACAAAAAAATTCAAAAAGAAAGAATAAGAGAGGATAAGAGATTATTTTCACCTCTGTCATTACATATTCAAAAGGTTATTGAAATTTAGTAAATGAAATAAAAAATTAATGAGAAGGCTATGTTCTATGCATAAAAATGAAACCAAAGCTTTTGAAGCAGCTGAATCTGCAAATCATTTTGATAAACAGCATTTCACATTAGCATCAGAGCAACACCCACAAGAAAAGAATGTGAGAGGTGAATATTTGTGGATATCATATAATTTATCTCCAGAGTATAACAAGTCAGAAATTGCATGAACCTCAGGTTTACCAATTGGTCCGACAAATACCAAATTACATTTTGAAATGTAATTACTCAAAACCGTATGTTAAATGTTTAATGCAAAATATTAAGAAAAACATGTAATCTTGTAACAATGAATATGGGTTTTAATTTAGGTTACACTAAGCAATCACCTTTATGATTATGAGTTTTGAGCATTAAGCGAGCTCTGGCAAATTTCCTTCCCATGAATGAAAGTACAGGTTTCTTCTCATTCAAATATCTTAATTAGAGACTAGGATCACAGCTGGGTTACTACCTGTTTGACAATGCTGTGAGTTAAAGAAATCAAAGGAATGTACATAATCATCCAGATTTAAAGTGATTTGCTATATTCATATGTGGTGTGTGGACTCAACCCACATTGTCTGCTAATGATGCCCCATGAACTTCAGCTCCAAAAACTCTATCCATCCACACTAAAATCACGTTGGGCTTCAGAAATTAAGAGATAAATTAGAAGGAAAAAATCATAAATAAATATGATAAGTAAAACAGTGGAAAGGCATAAAGAACCAAGAACCTTCTTTTCCTCTCAGACTAAGGTTAGAGGTGACTTACCAATAGACAATTGGCATCACAGTGCAACAAAGAGGACAAAAAACTATTTGGTAGGTGGAGGCATCCTAGAAAGCATACAGTCTGGCCTGGCCCTCAAGGAACAGAGGAGTTTACATGGATGTTGAGAGTATATGCACACTGTAACATACAATATTTTATCCCCAGTCTGGAGTTCCTCTATTACTTGTATTTTTTTGGACAACTACCCCTTATAATTTACCGTTTTGTGCTCTTGAAAGAGAAGGCACACTAATAATAACTATGGGATGTTTACTATGTATTAGGCCCTATTTGATTGTCATGTATGATCTTCATTCAATAAAACACGCAATAACACCACAGGTTTGATGGGAGACACACTGGGATGGGGGTGGTTAGAATGACCAGGCAATATGAGGTGCACTCTCCATAGGGGGTTTTAAAAAGAAACAAATAAAAGCCACCTGCCTTTTATCTTAATCATATAATAATAATTCTAAACAAAGTCAGGGAAAAATACTATTCTTCTAAAAATCTTTTGTTGGTCTAAGTTAGGAGTCAGCAAACTTTTTCTGTAAAGTGCCAGATATTGAATATTTGAAACTTTGCAGGTTATATGGTCTCTTTCACGGTTACTGAACTCTGTTGTAGCCCAAATCAGCCAACTGCCCTTGACAACACAGAAGCAAATGGTCATTTCAAAAAAATAAAATTTACAATGATAAGTAGCTGGACACATGTAACTTGCTGGTCAAAGTTTGCTCATCTCTAATACAAGTTCTAAATAACTGCTGCCATAACTATTACGTCTTAGTAATATATGCATAAGCTTCAAATTACCATCATTTTTATTGGGTATCCTTTAATAAGCATTATATTTTATAAGGGAGTGAACTCAGAGAACTCGAAACTGTTTCATTTCATGATTATTATTGAAAATACTTTTGTAATACAGAGGAGGAAGCTGATATAAAATGATTTTAGTTCATAGTATGCCCCTAAGTAAACAACAGTTTTGTTTTATAAATGAACATAGCAAAGTGAAAAATGATTTGCCAAGACCAACCAGTAGATAAATTAAGCCCAATTTCAAAACTAGTTTCAATAATGAAACAAAAATATTTAACTCCCTCATGATAAACAAGATGTCACAACAGCCATGGCTTGGAGCAAACCCGAGTCAGAGAATGAAAATTTAGCCTTCGGTTTCTTACCCAGTGCTCTATTGAACGTTGATTAAATCTACATTGTGATAAAGAGGCAAGATAAATCTATAATTCATCCCATCTAAATTTCCCAAACTATTAATAGATCTCTCCATTAAAGCAGATTACATATTTCATCCTATTAATTATGTGATATTCTGTTGACATTTTGAATTGATCTATTTATCTTGATTGTTAGTATTGATTGTACTAGTGTGCAGATCCAAGAGAGCTCATGTATATACACACATACACACATACACGGGTGAGCATGCAAACCCCACACACCCCTAACTCCTGAAGCCAAACACTCTGGTACTTTGGTAATCAGCATTTGTAACTATGCATGTATCTGTGATTATGAGTATTGTAATTTCTACTTAGCTAATTAAATCTGAAAAATTAGTGTGTTTCTCTCAATTTCCTTCAAAGCTTATTTTTCTATCACAATTTAATTGAGTTATTAGGCTGCAATCGAGACAAATTAAGATTCTTGATGATGTTTTCCTCTCTCAGTAAAGATATTGACACTGCTGTTCCAGTTATATTTGAACAGTCACTTTGCAAAGTTATAGACAGCACTTTTAATTAAAACACCTAATCTTCTGAATTGGTTTGATTTATATGTTGCTTGAATCAGCTTTCAAATGAAATTGGATTTATTAGAATTTTAAAATAAAATATCGGGCCAGAAACTCCATTTATTTTCTTTTTCAAAGCCTGCTTAAGTGTTTTATGTATGTCAATAATTCTTCTTTGTGAATTTTTTAACTGCCCGTAAAGTCCATGTGTAGAACTTTAAAGAATTTTTCAATGATTTGGCTCAAGTACGTAATAATTGTATAGTGATTCCTCTGAAATGATATTCTTGATGAAAGCAGTTTTGTGCTATATAATGCCTCCAAAGTCTTTAAATTCAGCTCTTCTTTATCCAATCAAATCCCTCTCCGAATCTTTCTCCTTGATTTACATTGAACAGAAAATCTTAACTTATAATTAATTGTTTAGAGTCTATTTCAAAACCAGTCTTTCATATCCATTAAATCAGCATTCCCATGAGAGGTCCTATCTTTTTATACTACTTATTTGTTTGAACAGAGCTTTGGTGCTTGCAGTTATTTTTAATAATAATAATAATAATAATAATAATAATAACAGCAACCTCCATCAAAACCTTTAATGAACATTTAGGGTGTGCCAGGCTTTGCATCAGCTACTTTATAAGCATTATTTAACTTAAACTCACAAAAATATTTACAAGGTTGAAACTACTCTTGCCTTCATTTTAAGAATGAGAAAACCCATGCACAAGGAGGTTAAATACCTTTCTCTCTGAGCCACACAGCTAGGAAGTTTCCAGCACCAGCATTCTAACCTAGACTGTCTGACTCTAGACCCATGGTCTTCACCATTCCCTACAACTCAGAACTTCGAAAGTAATGTTAGAGAGATTAAAATCAAGGTCATGTAACTAGCAGTAGACTCAAGATGTGAAAGTAGGTTTCCCACTAAACCAAGCAGAACTGAAACAGAAGAGTAATCTGATCTGCCTAAATTAAAGTTACTTAATATTAGGTCCAATGACAAAAACTTAGTCCTAAATCTCAAAGCCCGGGTCTACATTGTTGGTTAATCCTTGGATAGAATGGAAAGGATAAATGTAAATTCCTCTGGTCCACATTTTTCAAATGAGTTTCCCTCTTCTGGGAGATCTTAATAAAAAGGTACTGTGATCAAACACATCTGGGGAACATCCCACAGTATATATCACTGTTGACGTTTCACAAAACAGCTTTAATATATTAAACATTTTGAGAAGCACTGCAAAAAAGACACAATCTTAATTAGGTCTAATCAACAATACCTACATTTATTAAGTCACAGATCCTATTTGTGGTAGGCAGAATAATGGCACCCTAATGATGCCCGCCCCTTACTCCTCAGAATCTGTAAGTGTGTTGCCTTACATGACAAAGGGGAAATAAGGTTGCAAATGAAATTAAGGTTGCTAATCAGCCTACTTTGACACAGGAGAGTATTCTGGATGATCTAGTGATGACGAGGGTCATTACAAGTGAAAGAGAGAAGCAAGAGAGTCACAATCGGAGAGACAGATTTGAAGATGCTGCACTGCCAACTTTGTGGATAGACGAGAGCCATGAGCCAAGGCATAGCAGCAGCTTCTACAATCTGGAAAAGGCAAAAAATCATAATTCTCAAGAGTTTCCAGGAGGAATGTATCTCCACCAACATGTTGATGTTAGACCACTGAGGCATATTTTAGACTTTTGACCTCCAGTACAGTAAGATAATGGATCTGTATTATTTTAATCCATTGACCATTAATTAATCTGTTATTTCAAGATACATCTTGACAGTTTGAAGAACATGGAATTCTAATGTTTTAACATAGCATTTCTGAGATTGTAATGTGCATAGGAATTATGTAAGTACCTTTTTTTTTTTTTTTCGTAGAGTTGGAGTCTCACTCTGTTGCCTAGGCTGGAGAGCAGTGGCACAATCTCTGCTCACTGCAACCTCCATCTCCCGAGTTCAAGCAATTATCCTGTCTCAGCCTCCCAAGTAGCTGGGACTACAGGCATACGCTGCCATGCCCGGCTAATTTCTTTTGTATTTTAGTAGAGACAGTAGAGACGGGGTTTCACCCTGTTGCCCAGGCTTCTCTCGAACTCCTGAGCTCAGGCAATCCGCCTGATTCGGCCTCCCAGAGTGCTAAGATTACAGGTGTGAGCCACCACACACCACTGTTTTTAAAGTCAGACTCTGATTCAGTAGGTCTGGGGTGGGGGCTGAAATTTACATTTCTAACAACCTCCTAGAAGATGCTGATGCTGCTGGTCTGATGTTTATATTTAGTATGACAAAATTTAAAGGGAATATTTTTTTAAAAAATCTGCTTTCTTAGGAAAACTTTGGTAAAAGGAATCCCATGAAGTTACAAAAGGAAAATAATTAGCTGCAGATAAATGATCATTGAAATAGATTAGCAAGTATTGTCCCATCTGTCAATGTGACACAGATAAATTTCTAGGGAAACGAGAATAGAAGGAAAATTCACAATTTATTGAGATCTTCCATCTCTAACATTTTAGGCACAATCTCCCTCACTAATAAGACAGAAGACATATGAAACACAAATGGAGATTTTATGAAATATTTTCAATATAATCACGAAGTCATGTAAAATACCTGTTTTAGCACTGCAAAATAAATTAGATTTACATAGATTAAAATACAAGATTTAAAAAAAGAATCTGGAAATTTCTGCCTTGTTCTCTCTTTCAAATGATATTTTAAAATATACTTTATTTCCTATGTTTCATACTTATTTTAGAAATACCTGAGTGCATGGAATCAGAAAGCCTCATCAATTATCTTATTTTTTACCTGCTTGGAGAAGGAGAAAAAGCTTAAGAAAACTTGAGAATGCCAAAGAGAACCATTCCTAACTACTACTGCCAGCACAAAAAGAACAGACGCTTTTTATTTTTTTTCTTTTCAGAGTAAATTTAGTGTCCGTGGAAGGTGTCAAGTTAAAATCCCTAGAAATACATGCATTTTTCCTGACCAGAAAGTCTGGGGATGATGATGAAAGCTTTTTCATATACCTGTTCAGTGCCACAGGAGAGCATTTTTCTCCACCATTTCTACTTATCTGGTCTTTATAGAAGGAGATACAAATTACAGACTAAGCCATTAGCAAGTTATCATTTGTAAGCACTTTGAGGATTAACTTGAAACATATCATTTTGTGCCTCAAGAAACTTTTGTTTAAACAGGATCATGCGTGTATAGTGCTACAGAATTTTACAAAGCACTTTATGATTGCAAACACTTACTGCAAACACTTTTCTGAGCTTGTACTACATGCCAGCACTACTGGGCTTTGTATCCAGTGTTTTATATGTTTAATGATATTTACTTCCCGTGACAGCCTATGAAATAGGTAGTACTGTGATTTCAGTCTTGCAGATGCATGAGCTAAAGTGCAAAGTCGTCACATACACTGCACATGTTGCCTAGGGTCACACAGCTAATAAGTAGAGGAGCTGGGATTTGAATCACAACCCTGGTTCCAGAACTCGCTCTAAAAATTGTGTGACACATTTCACATCATAATTTTAAGAAGTTGAAAACTGCATTTACCAAATGAGAAAACTGTTACCAGGGAACGTGATATGCCAAATGTCACACAAAAAGTATGACAAGAAGTCATATTGTAACTCAGCTGTACTGTTTTCAGAGACCAAGGACTTTCCAACTGGTCCTGGTATTCCAGCTCAGCATGGTACATTTTACTGAGTTTTGCTAATGTAGATAAATTAAACTTTGCCCCCAAATATAAAGAAGGGGTAAGGACTCTTTATGATGAATGAGGGTATGAAATGCTAAATATCCCTGGCTTTTCAATTAAGCAGTAATGTCACTTTAATTATAACAAGGCAAATATGCCTGTTTCTGATAGTAATGAATCTAGACATTGGAAATCACACTGGCTAGAAAGACTCTCCTGTGGTCACCAGTCTCCCTTCCTGACACCCAGCACACATGGCAAAGTTTTGTAAGGAAGGGCATAGGCTACTGTTTTCAAAACCAGGCAATAGCTGAATATGACCACAGCAGGAAAAATCTTAACCATAACTGGACTGGCATTTCAGAATAGCAGTTCTTTTGGTTTCAATGACTATAAGTATCTCTTTCTCACACACACAGACTTAAACACGACCATGTCCACAAGCACACACACAAAATAGATATGAGTCCTTGAAGAGCATGCAATGAATGGAAACAGAGTTCAGCTGTGTCTTATGGAAGTAGAGCTGAGAAAGCATGAAAGTCTCAGGTAGCTCCTCACCGACTCTTTTATTGTAGGGCTCTTTGGTCTCTTGCCTCTGCTTACTTGCACACATCTATTGAATTCTACTATCCACAGATAACTTCCTCTGGTTACTCATGGATTCTGCTCCCTCATAACCTTAGCTTGCCCACATCTACTGGTGGATGCAGTGCCAACTCTCAGAGCTGACTTCATGGCTAACTGGCTCAGGTTCTCATCTTCTCCATATGGTTTGGTCAAATGTCCAGTCTTCATGCAATCAGTTGTACAGAGATCATTTCCTCTCTGTACACATTATTTTCAATAGATATTGGTATCTGGACTTTCTATAGTTGGAATTACGGATGAAGCGAGAGGAGATGTGAGGAGTACAGTCATGCCGAAATTACCCCCACCACGCTGAAATGCATCCACGCATGTTCACACCTTTATTATGTAAAATAAATGGAGGTTTGCTTAGATTTTAAGGCTTTCAGAGAATAAGATTTTGATATCTCTACTTAACAAATCACTCCAGTATTTGGTGAACATCAAAACATCCCTTATGTCAACTGTGAGTAAATCTGTAATATACCGTTTTCTTATCTATGTTGAAAAACTAAAGCATTATCTTATATTTTATTTAATATTCATCCCAAAGTGGATATTAGAGTCATAAATTCTCAAGGTTGAAAAGGAATTACAGAAATCATCTATATTGGACCTGTCACTGTTTTCCCCTGAGAACAAAGCAATAAGATATCAATAACATTTAAATTCATAATCTCAAACCTACCAAAAAGCTAAATGATGATTGTGTTTGATGTTTCTTCTCTGCTTTCAAATGACTTACTTTGTATTAACCATTCAGTGAAGACCTGAGAAGTCTCTGTATTCCAAGCACAATGTTAGAACTCAGGTCTTCAATGGTGTTGCAGATTAACTCCTATACTTGATTATGGTTCTTACCATAATTTCTGAACTTGCTCATATGCTTGTCTTCTTGACATTGAGTACCTGATTCTAAGAATCACATCTTATGCATGATTATTGCCTTAACACAAGGTAAATACCAAGCATAAACAGATACTCAACATATGTTTTTTAGATCAATGGATCAATTTCAACAACTATTAATTAAATAATGAATGAATAAATTAAAAAGAAGAAATTGTATAAGAAAGGAAACAAGATGGTCTTTGCTCTTAAGGATAACAACATGAATTAATAAAACAATGACATCTTTTAAAAAACATGGGTATGCTGCAAAGTTATTAATTTAATAACATGTTTTCTTTCATTTGTCTGAGCAGTGATTTGCTCAAATAAAACAGATTCTAGGCCGGGCCCGGTGGCTCAAGCCTGTAATCCCAGCACTTTGGGAGGCCGAGACGGGCGGATCACAAGGTCAGGAGATCTAGACCATCCTGGCTAACACGGTGAAACCCCATCTCTACTAAAAAAAAAAAATACGGGGGGCAGAGCAAGATGGCCGAATAGGAACACCTCCAGTCTCCAACTCCCAGCGCGAGCGACACAGAAGACCGGTGATTTCTGCATTTTCAACTGAGGTACTGGGTTCATCTCACTAGGGAGTGCCGGACAATCAGTGCTGGTCAGCTGTTGCAGCCCGACCAGCGAGAGCTGAAGCAGGGTGAGGCATCGCCTCACCTGGGAAGCACAAGGGGGAAGGGAATCCCTTTTCCTAGCCAGGGGAACTGAGACACACAACACCTGTAAAATCGGGTAACTCCCACCCCAATACTGCGCTTTAAGCAAACGGGCACACCAGGAGATTGTATCCCACACCTGGCCGGGAGGGTCCCACGCCCACGGAGCCTCCCTCATTGCTAGCACAGCAGTCTGCCATCTAACCTCAAGGCAGCAGTGAGGCTGGGGGAGGGGCAACCGCCATTGCTGAGGCTTAAGTAGGTAAACAAAGCTGCTGGGATGCTTGAACTGGGTGGAGCTCACAGCAGCTCAAGGAAACCTGCCTGTCTCTGTAGACTCCACCTCTGGGGACAGGGCACAACTAAACAACAAAAAAAGCAGCAGAAACCTCTGCAGACCCAAATGACTCTGTCTGACAGCTTTGAAGAGAGCAGTGGATCTCCCAACACGGAGGTTGAGATCTGAGAAGGGACAGACTGCCTGTTCAAGTGGGTCCCTGACCCCTGAGACATCCCCCACTAGGGGCAGTCTGACACCCCACACCTCACAGGGTGGAGTACACCCCTGAGAGGAAGCTTCCAAAGCAAGAATCAGACAGGTACACTCGCTGTTCAGAAATATTCTATCTTCTGCAGCCTCTGCTGCTGATACCCAGGCAAACAGGGTCTGGAGTGGACCTCAAGCAATTTCCAACAGACCTACAGCTGAGGGTCCTGACTGTTAGAAGGAAAACTATCAAACAGGAAGGACACCTACACCAAAACCCCATCACTACGTCACCATCATCAAAGACCAGAGGCAGATAAAATCACAAAGATGGGGAAAAAGCAGGGCAGAAAAGCTGGAAATTCAAAAAATAAGAGCACATCTCCCCCGGCAAAGGAGCGCAGCTCATCGCCAGCAACGGATCAAAGCTGGATGGAGAATGACTTTGACGAGATGAGAGAAGAAGGCTTCAGTCCATCAAACTTCTCAGAGCTAAAGGAGGAATTACGTACCCAGCGCAAAGAAACTAAAAATCTTGAAAAAAAAGTGGAAGAATTGATAGCTAGAGTAATTAATGCAGAGAAGGTCATAAACGAAATGAAAGAGATGAAAACCATGACACGAGAAATACGTGACAAATGCACAAGCTTAAGTAACCGACTCGATCAACTGGAAGAAAGAGTATCAGCGATTGAGGATCAAATGAATGAAATGAAGCGAGAAGAGAAACCAAAATAAAAAAGAAGAAAAAGAGATGAACAAAGCCTGCAAGAAGTATGGGATTATGTAAAAAGACCAAATCTATGTCTGATTGGGGTGCCTGAAAGTGAGGGAGAAAATGGAACCAAGTTGGAAAACACTCTCCAGGATATCATCCAGGAGAACTTCCCCAACCTAGTAGGGCAGGCCAACATTCAAATCCAGGAAGTACAGAGAATGCCACAAAGATACTCCTCGAGAAGAGCAACTCCAAGACACATAATTGCCAGATTCACCAAAGTTGAAATGAAGGAAAAAATCTTAAGGGCAGCCAGAGAGAAAGGTCGGGTTACCTACAAAGGGAAGCCCATCAGACTAACAGCAGATCTCTCGGCAGAAACTCTACAAGCCAGAAGAGAGTGGGGGCCAATATTCAACATTCTTAAAGAAAAGAATTTTAAACCCAGAATTTCATATCCAGCCAAACTCAGTTTCATAAGTGAAGGAGAAATAAAATCCTTTACAGATAAGCAAATGCTTAGAGATTTTGTCACCACTAGGCCTGCCTTACAAGAGACCCTAACAGAAGCACTAAACATGGAAAGGAACAACCGGTACCAGCCACTACAAAAACATGCCAAAATGTAAAGACCATCAAGGCTAGGAAGAAACTGCATCAACTAACGAGCAAAATAACCAGTTAATATCATAATGGCAGGATAAAGTTCACACATAACAATATTAACCTTAAATGTAAATGGACTAAATGCTCCAATTAAAAGACACAGACTGGCAAACTGGATAAAGAGTCAAGACCCATCAGTCTGCTGTATTCAGGAGACCCATCTCACATGCAGAGACATACATAGGCTCAAAATAAAGGGATGGAGGAAGATTTACCAAGCAAATGGAGAACAAAAAAAGCGGGGCTTGCAATACTAGTCTCTGATAAAACAGACTTTAAACCATCAAAGATCAAAAGAGACAAAGAAGGCCATTACATAATGGTAAAGGGATCAATTCAACAGGAAGAGATAACTATCCTAAATATATATGCACCCAATACAGGAGCACCCAGATTCATAAAGCAAGTCCTTAGAGACTTACAAAGAGACTTAGACTCCCATACAATAATCATGGGAGACTTCAACACTCCACTGTCAACATTAGACAGATCAACGAGACAGAAAGTTAACAAGGATATCCAGGAATTGAACTCATCTCTGCAGCAAGCAGACCTAATAGACATCTATAGAACTCTCCACCCCAAATCAACAGAATATACATTCTTCTCAGCACCACATCACACTTATTCCAAAATTGACCACATAATTGGAAGTAAAGCACTCCTCAGCAAAAGTACAAGAACAGAAATTATAACAAACTGTCTCTCAGACCACAGTGCAATCAAACTAGAACTCAGGACTAAGAAACTCAATCAAAACCGCTCAACTACATGGAAACTGAACAACCTACTCCTGAATGACTACTGGGTACATAACGAAATGAAGGCAGAAATAAAGATGTTCTTTGAAACCAATGAGAACAAAGATACAACATACCAGAATCTCTGGGACACATTTAAAGCAGTGTGTAGAGGGAAATTTATAGCACTCAATGCCCACAAGAGAAAGCAGGAAAGATCTAAAATTGACACCCTAACATCACAATTAAAAGAACTAGAGAAGCAAGAGCAAACACATTCAAAAGCTAGCAGAAGGCAAGAAATCACTAAGATCAGAGCAGACCTGAAGGAGATAGAGACACAAAAAAACCCTCCAAAAAATCAATGAATCCAGGAGTTGGTTTTTTGAAAAGATCAACAAAATTGACAGACCGCTAGCACGACTAATAAAGAAGAAAAGAGAGAAGAATCAAATAGACACAATAAAAAATCATAAAGGGGATATCACCACCGATCCCACAGAAATACAAACTACCATCAGAGAATACTATAAACACCTGTACACAAATAAACTAGAAAATCTAGAAGAAATGGATATTTTCCTGGACACTTACACTCTTCCAAGACTAAACCAGGAAGAAGTTGAATCCCTGAATAGACCAATAGCAGGCTCTGAAACTGAGGCAATAATTAATAGCCTACCAACCAAAAAAAAAGTCCAGGACCAGATGGATTCATAGCTGAATTCTACCAGAGGTACAAGAAGGAGCTGGTACTATTCCTTCTGAAACTATTCCAATCAATAGAAAAAGAGGGAATCCTCCCTAACTCATTTTATGAGGCCAACATCACCCTGATACCAAAGCCTGGCAGAGACACAACAAAAAAAGAGAATTTTAGACCAATATCCCTGATGAACATTGATGCAAAAATCCTCAATAAAATACTGGCCAACTGGATTCAGCAGCACATCAAAAAGCTTATCCACCATGATCAAGTGGGCTTCATCCCTGGGATGCAAGGCTGGTTCAACATTCGCAAATCAATAAACATATAATCCAGCATATAAACAGAACCAAAGACAAGAACCACATGATTATCTCAATAGATGCAGAAAAGGCTTTTGACAAAATTCAACAGCCCTTCATGCTAAAAACGCTCAATAAATTTGGTATTGATGGAACGTACCTCAAAATCATAAGAGCTATTTATGACAAACCCACAGCCAATATCATACTGAACGGGAAAAAACTGGAAAAATTCCCTTTGAAAACTGGCACAAGACAGGGATGCCCTCTCTCACCACTCCTATTCAACATAGTGTTGGAAGTTCTGGCTAGGGCAATCAGGCAAGAGAAAGAAATCAAGGGTATTCAGTTCGGAAAAGAAGAAGTCAAATTGTCCCT